>NW_019416339.1:294034-312733 GCF_000390285.2 Anoplophora glabripennis | reverse complement strand
GGATTAAGTGGGTTAAAAAACATTACTTTTTAGAGAATTTTTTTGGGGTCTTTAAGTTGGGTATAGAACCTTCATACTTGGCTCAAGAAAAGCTCATGTTATGTAGAACCATCACACCAAATTTCATCAGAATCGATTAGATAGGTTTTGCATAATAATTTTGCAATCCAGATTTTGAAAAAAAATTGCAAATTTTCAAAATTTTGCACAGCAAAAACCAAGGCCCTGAGATACTTGAAAATTTAATCACATATAGAAATCCGTCAATTAAGAGAGCGCTGGGCCTTGTTTAAACATTGGTCGAATTTTTGTACTTATAAACAATTAGAATAACTTTGTGAATATTCAATCAAATCAAATTTTTAAAACAGGTTTTAAAAGTTATTGGAAAGGCGCTTCTTTAAAAAAAAACAGATCGATTGGTGAATTAGTTACATAGTTATAGCCGATCAAAGGTAACCGTCATTTACACTAAATGTACTGGGACATCCGGACTAATTTTTCGAAAAATACCTTTGGTAGTACTTACCAGGTCTAAGTTTGCAATCCTTTTCTTCATTGGCAATTTACTTTAAAACGTGTTTAAAGTTATTTATACAAGCAAGAAATTCAAGAAAATCGTACGGGTGGTGGTAGTGGGGGAAGCAGAGAGCTCGGCCGCTTCGGCCTGCTTAAAATTGAATCGGCGAGTTCAAAACCGCGATGCGCTTAAAAATTTTTAATATGTCAGCTTCTAAAGGTCCGATTTTGATGTTTTTTTTTTAAATCGATATCTCGCGATTTAAAAAAACAATTAGCGTATTTTCAAATGCCTATCGTTAATAATTATTGATCTTTCAACAGTCCCATAATTATTTATCTTTAAACTTCCTTTAATTATCAACTTTATTTTTTTCTTGTATCAAAGGTAACTGCATAAACTTATATACTGTTTATCAAAGATCAAAAACAAAACTATTTAAATATTCTAAAATTGTTTAAACAACAATTATTTTCAAAATATGTCGAAAATTAGTAATTAATTAATTAATTAATTAATTAATTATTAATTTAATCATCATTTCTTTTGTGATTAAAGTATAATTCAAATATTATTTACTGTTTAAAATATAAGCAAATGAGAAATTAACTCATTATATTACAAAAATACAAAATTATAGTACAAAATTTCGACAAGCGCCAGAGCTCTCCTAATTAACGGATTCGAATTTTTCAGAAAACGTTTGGAAGCTTGAGAGCCCTTCTATATGTGATTAAATATTCAAGTATCTAAGGGCCTTGGTTTTTGCTGTGCAAAATTTTGAAAATTTGCAAAATTTTTTTCAAAATCTGGATTGCAAAATTATTATGCAAAATCTATCGAACCGATTTTGATGAAATTTGATGTGATGATTCTACAAAACATGAACTTTTCTTGAGCCAAGTATGAAGGTCTTATACTCAACTTAAAGATCCCACAAAAAAAATCCCTAAAAAGTAATGTTTTTTAACCCCATTTTTGGCGATTTTTTCGATTTTTCCAATAATAATCATGATTCATTAGATTTGTAACTAGTCATATTTTGTTAAATTTAATTACAAACATTTTTTTCCTCTTCCATTTTCGCCTAAAATCAACTCTCGAAAAAATACATAATTAAATAGGAAGTAAAATATGACATTTTTCGCATTTTTTTAACATATTTTGCCGCCAAAAGTTAAGCTCACGTTTTTTTATGCGCATAGAAAAATTTTCATTTCTAGTGATATTTGAAAGCCAAAAAGCCAAAAATCTCCGTGGATATACGATTCACCCAAATATGGACTCTTTGAAACAGATACCGTCTGGACTAATATGTATTTGACGTAAGTTGAATCTGGAAGTATCATAAAATGTTNCGTCAATTAGGAGAGCTCTGGCGCTTGTTTAAACATTGGTCGAATTTTTATACTTATAAACAATTAGAACTTTGTGAATATTCAATCAAATCAAATTTTTTAAAGCAGGTTTTAAAAGTTCTTGGAAACAGGCTTCTTTAAAAAAAACAGATCGATTGATCAATTAGTTACGTAGTTATAGCCGTCATTTACACTAATGTACTGGGACATCCGGGTTAATTTTTCGAAAAATACCTTTGGTATTCCGAGTACTTACCATATCTAAGATTACAATACTGTTCTTCATTGGCAACCTACTCTAAAACATGTTTAAAATTATTTATGCAAGCGAGAAATTCAATAAAATGGTACGGGTGGTGGTGGGGGAAGCAGAGAGCGCGGCCCTGCTCGAAATTGAATCGTCTATAACTACGTAACTAATTGATCAATCGATCTGTTTTTTTTAAAGAAGCGAAATCATGATTCATTCGATTTGTAGCCAGTCATGTTTTATAAAAAATTTAATTACAAACATTTTTTTCCTTTTCCATTTTCCCCTAAAATCAACTCTTGAAAAGATACATAATTAAATAGGAAGAAAAGTATGACATTTTTCGAATTTTTTTAACATATTATGCCGCCAAAAGTTAAGCCCACGTTTTTTTTATGCGCATAGAAAAATTTTCATTGCTAGTGATATTTGAAAGCCAAAAATCTCCGTGGATATACGATTCACCCAAATATGGACTCTTTGAAATTGATACTAACATCTTTTCAAGGACTTCTAGACTGAATTTGGCATAAAACTGTTACAGCAGGGGCAATTTGTAATTTCAGGTAGTTCTATCAACTATGTATAAAATAATAAATTGTAATTTAACTACTAAATCATATATTAATATGTTTCGTGCAATATAATGAAATTAATTCATTATACGGAACTGTTCACTGAATTAAATAGAACAATAAAATTATATTATATTTGAAATCAAAGTAATTAAAGTTAATTTTCAATTAGGAATGCCAGACTTTAAAATAATTTTACTACAACAGAAGATTTACTATCAACAACTAAATAAAAATAATACAAATGATCCTCGGTCATAATATATTTTTTAATGTAAACATACACCACCTTAAAAAATACCATTGCTCAATTTAATAATGTACTATCTGTTGAAATATTATAAATAATCAATATTACTACATTTTGACTTTTTAATTTTTCAGATCATAATATTTTCCAGCTAATCTAACAATATAAAAATTAATGTTTCTCGTAGTTACAATTTTATTAAATAAAACACGTTGTAGGCCAATTTTTCTGATTTTATTTGCTGAGTTGGTATTACAAAATGATATCAGTAACTTTGTAGTAGGTTTCAGTGAGGTGGGTCGAAGAAACTTTTCATAAGTGCTGCTATATGGAGACGTTCTGCACATATAGATATATAATTTAAAATTTTTCAGAGTAGCTGAGAAAAGTCGGATACGCATGAAATTTGCAGACAAAGCTCTAACAATCAGGCAAGTGTGACAGTGAAACTTTTCCCTTATTTGATATAAAGATTTTTTTTGCAACCGTCTACAATATACGAACTAAGGTAGAAAATTGTTTATTTACTTTTTAATGCCAAAAATTAGACAACAGTCCAAGTTAAGAAACAATATTCTAGTTCGACAGGGAAAAAGTAATGCTCTTTTTATTTTTCAAGCTAACGAAATTTTATTTGTTTTTTCATTGGAAAAAATTACTGAGAATGGTATTCGAAGTTAATTATAGTCTAAAAATTGTTAAAACTTAAAATTATTTTTAAAAATTAACATTTTAAGAATTGTAAATTTATTTTGAGGGCAGGACTAGAGCCTAATATCAAATAACGAATGTTAGTGCAAAACAATGTGAAAAACCATAGCCATAGGTAGATTGATAGACAACATACCAAAAACATGTAACTTATCCCCCCAAGGTGTTGGAAACCACCTACAGACACAGATTGTTCTGTTCAATATATGCGCCTGAATTTTGTAACCACGGATTTTTTGGATCACTGATTGCGAATTTGGAGTTCGAATCCAAAAATTCCTGAATAAATTATAGTGGATCCAATATGGGGGATGTGAAAATCGAAGAAGCATTCAAAATTTGAAGATTATGGCTGAAATTATTACTCGGTGGTTTGCAAAGTTGCCAATCGCGAATATAATGCTTCAATTTGGAAATTCTTAAATTCAAAATGGTGCAACCATTATGGCGGATTGAAAAGTACCATAGAAATTGGTACTTATCACCCCAAGAAATACTTTATGAATGTTTAAAAAATTGAGTCATTTGAGTAAGAATAGGCATACGTCTAAAAATGATAAAGAAAAAATATAAATTCGATTTGCAGTGTATAAGTATATAAGGTATATACGTTTAGACATCATCCGAATTGATTTAATATAGGGATAATGAATTAGATTTTAATAAGGTTAAGTAGAGTAGCCATTGACTGGACTTCGCCTTATGTAGGTGAAATTGTATTTTGTTTTGTTCAATTTTCAAAAATAAAGACATTATTATTATTATATAAATATAAAGAGATATTTTACTAATTACCAGAAATGCTAAAATATATAGGTACACATATTCACTGAAAAACTGAAAAAAGTCTTAATCATTCTTTAGTAGTGAGGATAAAATTCCCAACAATCAAGAGAATTTACACATATACCACCTAGGGTGGCCCAAAAAAAAACGATTATTTTTGTTCGTGTCTCTTGTGAAAATATGTTAGTTTATCATGATTTAAGAGCCCCCTCAAAAAATTAGCTCAAAAAAAAAATTTTTAGAGGTCGCTCAATATTTTTAAAAATTTCCAAAATCAAAAATTAAATTTGTTTTCTTTTAATTTTTTTTCTCGTTATTTTATCATTTTCTTGGTTGAAAAAAATCTCGATTCTGAAAATTTCAAATCGTTATTTTAATTTCTAAAGGTCACTCATAATTATTTTAACTTTAACAATTTAGGTACACTACTTGTATTATGCCTAAAATGTTTTCGAGCGACCTCTAAAAATATATGTCAAGGAACTAATAATTTTTTTTATTGAATTTGATGAACAAAAGAATAGAAATATATCACGAGACACTTAAAAAATTTCTCGAGGTAAAATTTACTACCGCACTGTAAAGTATCAAATATTTAGGTATAACTTTTTAATTTTTTTAAATTTAAGTACACTACTTTGAAAACTAAAATAGTTATGAGTCACCTTTAGAAATTAAAATATCGATTTGAAATTTTCAGAATCGAGATTTTTTTCAAACTAGAAAATGATAAAATAACGAGAAAAAAAATTTAAAAAAAAATCAATTTTTGACGATTTTGGAAATTTTTAAAAATCTTGAGTGACCTCTAAAGAAATTTTTTTTGAGCTGATTTTTTGAGGGGGGTTTTAAAACATAATAAATTAACATATTTTCACAAGAGACACGAAAAAAAATCGTTTTTTTTTGGCCATCCTACCGCCGTTGTCACATAATCTATAGTTCAAGAAAGGCATATGATACCCAGTGAAATAAAACAAATACCCCATACATTTACAGTTTTTGAATAATACATGTAGACACTTTTTGCAAAAGCATTATGAACAATTTGAATACTTATTTCCATAACTTTTAATGAACCAATAAAATGCATTTGGATTTGAAACAGGCTTCCGTCTTTAGGCGGATAAAGCTTAAAAAGGCGAAAAACGCCCGGTTGGAGTTCTCTGAAGTGCCTCAATTATTCACGTTTCGTCGAGGTTCGATTAAGCATCGACAAGATGTACAAGAGAACTTCACACCTGAGCCTGCCGATTAACGGGTAAGAATAGTGGTTAAACAAAACAATCAGTAACATCGAATTTTGACGTTTTTTAAATCCGACTCATTATTTTCTATTATCTAAACAGCATCTAAAATATGGTTTCCATGAAAATAAACAAATTGGTTTCCCATACTTCATAGCCTACTCTAGGTTTATTCAGAGTTTTGGCAAATTAAAATAAAATATCGTTTATGTGTGAGTCCAGATTCTATTTTATTATTTTCGTTATTTTAATCTATCATTAATTTGAAACCGAATCTATTTTTTTAGATTTACGTTTCGCACACATGCAAAAAAAGGTTTCTTAAATCAAGAATAATATACACTGTGTCCAAGATAAGAATGGGATAACATTAGGATCTAGGAAACGGTAAAAGATACGGAGTGGCTCAAATTATAAAAATATTGTGTTTTTTATACCTAATAAAATGCTGTTTAGAAAGTTTTAAAATTCCGGGTAGTTCCTGAGATATCCGGAAAAACCCGAAATTTTGCAAAATCGTTTTATTTTTTTTTTCTGGCTTTATTTGAAAACAAATTTTAAAACAAATTGTATTTACTACTATTAGCAATATCAATTAGAAATAATAAAACATTTCATAAATTCGTACTATTTTTTTATTAGGTATTATTTTAAAATATTAATTAAAAACAATTGTTGGATATTTTGTGCTGCATTGATTGTTATACTGTTATGACTCCCTTCAAAAGATATTTTGAAAGCGTTCAGAGTCGTACTCAGGAAAAATTTTAAGTGATAACTAAAACAAGTTAAAAACTCTTTTAATCGATTACAATAATATCATCATCCATACCATCATCATGATGGCCCCTCGAAGACAAAACGTCGTATTGCAAAAATGTTGACGTCATTGGATAGAGCGAAAAAATGGCAATATAAATACGCAATTTATTTTAAAATTTGTTTACAAATAATGCCAGAAAAAAATAAAACGATTCTGCAAAATTTCGGGTTTTTCCGGATATCTCCGGAACTATCCGGAATTTTAAAACTTTCTAAACGGCATATTATTAGGTATAAAAAAAACACAACTTCTTTCTAATTTGAGCTACCCCGTATCTCTTACCGTTTCCTAGATCCTAATGCTATCTCATCCTTATCTTGGACAGATTGTATACAAGATCTGTACAGAAAAAAAACGAACTTTATTTTTTAAACTTTTTAACGATTTATTAAACGATTTACCTGCACTAGATTTTCGACTTTTTGAACGTGGGAGTCATCAGTTGAAACTGAATGCCTTCCTGGTCGAGTATCATCTTCAATTGACTGACGACCACTTCTAAATCGTGAAAACCATTCGTAACATTACGTACGACCCAGAGCATCATCTTCGTAAGCTTATTTAAAAAGTTGAAAGGTTACCGTGAAAGTGTTCCCCAGTTTCAAGCAAAATTTTACGTTGCATCGTTGTTCCAGAAAATTGCACATTTCAAAAATCGTCACTAACACTTAAACACAATCGAAAAACGTGGTTACAGAGGGGGGGTTATACACAACGCAATGCTGCCAACCGCATATCACTAAATATTTCCATTACTGCGTAATTCAGTTCAGAAAAAGTTCGGTTATTTTATGAATAGATCGCGTAACGTAAATAAATATATCCTTGATGTTCATGTGCCATAATCTTGAACTAAATAAAATTTCTTCACCTAAATAAATATTTTCTTTGTGGAAGAGATTTTAGTTGATTTAAGATTAAGGGATACGAACATCAAGAATATATTCATTTGCATATATGTATATAAATATATTATTCCTGATATAATAAACCTTGTATTTTACGTGCAAATGACAATGATTTGGTGCTTTAACACGTTCATAATCTTCCCTAAGGATAACTATATAGATACAAGTTATCTCTTTTCAAAATGCTGATGCAAATAGTCAGTAAGAATTTGTCATTGTGAAAATATAGTGTTATTTCTGAATAGACACTTTATGAAATCACTGTAGCAATGTTATTTTAGATAATAAACTAAATACAGCTGCGGAGAATAGATAAAATCCTCTACGAAGTTACTGTAATTAAATATCTGCTTAGAATAAAGGACTAGTTTTATTTCCGTTTTATTTCTTTTACTTTTAATTCTACAATATTTCACTAATTGCTTTCCATTGTGGTGGAAGACGGGAATGAAATTAAAAAAAAGCTCTGCTGTATTATCAGATCGCATAATGGAACTGAATAATAAAGGATGAATATTATTTCACATTGTAATTAATTTACATTACTTTTTACAGTTTTAAATAGTTATGGTTTATTTAATTTTTCTGGAGGGAAATTGCTAGGACACGTTGTTTTATATTTCTAATTACCCACTCTCTTATACTAAATTTATGTATACATGTGTACATCGATATTTTTTTGAAAAGTGGTCCCGTATATGTATCTATACCATTCTTGAAAAGTTCCCCGAAAGAGCTTCTTTCTTGTGTCTTTAACTTATTTTTTTTAATTATTCATGTTTAAATATTCAAAAATTTATCTGTCTTTAGTATTCTAATAAATACTAATTTCGGTTATACTGAAGATGTTAAGAAGCTGAAGAAGTTAGGTCTTTTTAATAAAAAAGTCAACATAATTTTTTTTATTAATTCAGTTGCAGAGTGTGATGTAACTAAAAAACCGCAATATGATACAGTCCATATTATATTTGTTGAAATAGAATTCCAAGAAATGAATAAGCCAATAAAGTTCTGTTATCGGAACTAACGTAACAATTTACCGCGTCAGGGGCATGCCTTGAAATTTTCCGCGTTATTTTCAGAATATTAAAATATGCAATATTAATACCATCTCTTGTTAAACCAGCTTCATTAGTATAAAATATTACTAGTAAATTTATTATCCTCATCTTACTTTTCCACGACGCTATTACAGAGCCGATAGAAAATTTATTATTGTGAAAAATCATACATACCTGCTTTAAACAATTTTTATTACAATTCCTAACACCAAAATTACTAATGATATTTATTTGAAGCATGGCAATTTGATTAATTACAGAAAGAATTATCAAAAATTTGATGTTTAATAACACATTAATAGCGTTTTCCTGGTAAACGGTAACATTTATCGGCTTGAACAAAGAGTACACATATTTTTTCTGATATTGTTTCTCTTTTCAATAAGCTTTAAATTTCTGTGATATCTAGCAAGAGAAAGAAGTTATGAACAAAACAAATTTTAAGTTCTAGGTAAAGTGCTCTCTAGCGGCGCATAATAAAAGTTTTCTCTGACTGTTCCAATAGAGCTTTATCTACTTAGTGGGTGTGCCAAATAAGAGACTAATTGAATTAGAATGAAATAAGTTATTTAAATAGAAAAATAAAAAAAACTTTGACAAGCTGTAGCTTGTAAACAATTGACAATTCGCAAAAAAATTTCATTACATACTGCTATTATTTTAATCTGTAGAATCACCTTCCGGTGTTTTCTGATGGACTTTCAGAACACCCTGTAAAAAGTAGATTTTTTGAATTAAAATCCGTTTTTATTTCTTTTACAGTACATTAAAGTACAAATCATAAATAAACTAGAAGATAAAAATTACACTGAAAATGCACAGAACAATACACTTACGAAGAAATACGCCTTCGTAACTGCAAAACACAGTATGCACTAAAGCTACTACGGTAAACGCCACGCTGCTAATGTCTTTCTACCTTGGGTGACGAATGCGGTTAATTCCAAGAAAGTGACGCAGGGGTCTTCTTGGAATTCTATCTCAACAAATATCGTACGGACTGTATACGTTATATTTTTAAGCAGAGATAGCTAAAAAATCCTAAAGGAAAAGGCTCAACATGCATATTTATTGGAATTTCTATAATAGAGCATCCAAGAAAAACAACTGCGTGCAAAATGCAGTAGTGCTTCCCCGTACATGAAAAAACTATGAAAGGTATGCCACAAATAAATAATTTCAGACAATATCTTAAGTTAAGGTATGGACTTAATATTTGCAATTTCAGAAATTTTGAATCAATCAATAAAAATTTTGCTCACACTGAAAATAGTAAAACTCTCTTGTGCAAGTGTAGAACTTTAAAAATTCCAAACGGCATAAAACTTAATTCATCATAGACAAGTTTCAAAATTAATAAGATTATAAGAACAGCAAGTGAAGTCGTCATACCCGAAAGAATTCTATCATACAGATGCAGTTGGTAAGAGATATCACAAATGAATTAGAACAAAGTATTGTTAACGAGTAGGATTATGAATATATGTACAATAACATTTTACATTTTGTAATGCGGAATTTAAAAAACAAAAAAAAAATACAAACATTTAAACAAATTTAGAATATTATATCAAGAAAGAGAAAATACAGATATAAATTTGAATAACAATACCGTCATAAATAAAACGTCATTAATCTCAAATAGCCTACTTAGTACCTACGTCTGAAAAATTAGATTTGAGTAAAGGTTTAAATCAAAAAGTTAAGCGTCAGAAAATATTCATATTCATAAATTGACATAACATCAATAAAACAAACTGCACAAAAATTTCTATTTAATTTAGCTAACGAATACAGAATTACATGAAAAATTGAAGTGAAGAAAAAATATGTGATTAGAAATAATTTTTCTTTAGTGGAAAATAAATCTTAAAAGAAATTAAATTAAAGAAATTTAATAATAATATTAAAACCAAATCAGTAGAATATAACATTATATATCTCTAGCTATGGAAACAGAAAAAAATTAACAATTTAAACTGTAACAAATAATTAACAACGAAAAGTCATTATAAGTTCAGAAAACGGAAAACAGATAGATTTTCGAATAGTTAACAATTTTTTAACGATATTCAGGGTGTTTCAGTTTGATATGTCACAAACACGTGAGCATATTTTGGGAATAAAAATAAGAATAAAAGTCTGGTAAACTTTTGTTCTAACTTCCTTCGTTATGAAGATACAGGGGGTTGAATTTTTTCTATAAATTAAATTTTTCTTTCATAACTTTTAAACGGATTAAGATATTATTATTAAATTTGGGGTACTGTGTAAGCCGAGGATATTGCATTTGCTGCCAAAATATGGCTCTTTAAAATGAAGCAGTGGCGTAGATACAGGGTGAGTCTGTCACTTTGGGCAAAATAAATATGTGACGCCACTGGTTAACTATTGAACATATTAACTACAATAAGTAATATGATATTTTGCTTAATTTTGAAAATTTCTGGCGCAGTAATAATTTATGTATCCTATTGCCATAATCTTAAAAAGAAGTATGTAGTAGTACTTAACACATTATTTGTCCTTTTTATTTAATAAGATAATATACATATGAACAAAATTATTATAAGAAAACATCATGTCAGATAAAATCAAAACTTGTTTCAATATAATTTATTATTATTAAATATTAGACCCCTATCTAATAAAAATTTACAATAATTGTTCGAAGTGCCGTCCTTGAACTAGGATGCACGCTTCAGCTCGACGTAATAACGATCTCCGAACTCGTTCGAAAATCCCTGGGGTATTTAAAATTGCTCTACAACTATTTTGTATGCGAAGCTGTAGATCTTCAATACTTTGAACCTCTGTTTCGTATACCAAACTTTTTAAGTGACCCCACAAAAAGAAGTCAAGGGGGCTCAGGTCAGGCGACCTTGCTGGCCAAGCTACATGACCCCCTCGAGCTATCCACCTATTTGGATAGGTGTTCTGCAAATAATTCCTGGCAGCTAAACTGAAGTGGGCAGGTGCCCCGTCTTGCATAAACCAGAGCAATACTCTTGCTGCAAGTGGAACCTCTTAAGAGGTTCCCCAGGCTGCACCATACATCAAATGCATATCTGCATACTCTTCATTTGTGAATGCAACCTCCGCCATTATTGAAAAACCACATATACTCCATAAACGCTATTTATCATAAACATTAACTGTCACATTCAAAACTACATAATAAATTGGATTTTGTTTTCACGGTATACTGAATTCAGAAGCATTGTCGCATGTTAACACAACTATGAGAGACACGAAGAAAATGAAAGAGACCATTTTTATTGGAAATCAATTGTAAAATTATGAAATGATCACTTTTTAAATTTAACCAGTGGCGTCACATATTTATTTTGACCAAAGTGACAGACTCACCCTGTATATACGCCACTACTTAATTTTAAAGAGCCATATTTTGGCAGCAAATGCAATATCCTCGGCTTACACAGTACCCCAAATTTGATAACAATATCTTAATCCGTTAAAAAGTTATGAAAGAAAATATTAATTTATAGAAAAAAATCAACCCCTGTTTCTTAATAACGAAAGAAGTTAGAAAAAAGTTTACCAGACTTTTATTCTTATTTTTATTCCCAAAATATGCTCACGTGTTTGTGACATTTCAAACTGAAACACCTTGTATAGTGATGTGCATTTTAAAAGTAAGATTTTTGATTAGGCAAAACTATTTTCTCAAAAATCCTTGACTAAACATCAATTTTTTCAATGATGAAAATCCCCAACATCACAGTGTTAGGTAAATAAGTTGCGTACTTACTGGCTAAATCGTTACCACTAAAGTAAATACAAATTAAGAGCATCAAGCGCACCATCTGATTGACTTTTCTTAGTTTACCACCTGACAGCTTCAGAATTGCCGTATTGCGAATTAGGATCCAAAAAATACAAAAGAGTTGGAACAGCTTGAAAGTACCTAAACACATACCAAAAAAAATTGTTTACGAAAGCAATGTAACGCCTTTTTTACTTTTAACATCATTTAATGATAACACCTTTTCAGCGGTGTTCATCAAAGTTGAGGCACGCGTAAGAATTTCGCTGACAAGTAAAGCTTCAGCAATATATGATCACAAAAAGTAAGGATTTTTTTTAGTTAAAACGGATTTCCTAATTCTCTCCCCAGACGACGAATTTATTTTCCAACTCATCCTAAAGTTCTCGCGAATATTATAAACTTGACAGTTATAAGATGAATGGAAATTAAGGAAATTAAAAACAAGGAAGAGTTTTTGCCTCGCTACAGCACATTTTTTATGTACTTACTCTTAAAAGAGAATAACTTTTAGTTTTACGGTTAATAAATGGCAATTAAAGCAAGATTTCAACCAGCTATGTATTTCATCAGTTTTCAACTGAAATGAAATAAATAATGTGGAAATTATACAGAAATGTCCATAAAACATGCTTTATACATAAACATTCTCCAGATAACAAAGCCTGAAGCATCTTTACGTCTTTTTTTCATATTCTTGGTTCCTCTTCTACAAACTTCACAGACACTGGTAGAGGCAAAAAATTAAATTTATATTTGATATCAACAGTTGTATATCTTTAATACGAAGAAAATGTTGCAATATATTGCGGAGTAAATTTAAATACATATATAGGATATACAGGGTGGCCACTGAGGTATCCGAGATACTTCGTATCGTATATGACTATTGTTAAGCAAAAATGACTCTATTCACTTTTTCCGAATTTCCAATGGTTCTTGAAATATCGGGGTTTGAAGTTGCCAGGTGGTTTGGGTAGTTGCTAAAGAGTAAATTACATCGTTGCGATTAGAGGGCTTAGAAAAAATGCGGCTTATTTTAATAAAAGCGTAATGACAGTGCAATTATTATTAAAGCTACTCTATGTGACCACCGCCTTGTACAATACATAACTCAATCCTCTGTCGAAGCTCTCGTCCCTGCAATTAGACTTTCCTACTGAATGGGTAAGTGTTTCCACACGTATGTAAAACTCCAACGGCTTGAGATCTGGAGATAGCGGTGGCCAAACTATGGGAACATCACAATTTGGATACTGTTCATTGAGGAAATTAGTAACACCTCTTCCGTAATAGGACAAAGTATCATCATATAAAAAGAACATCGTCCTTCTGATTTGAACCCTGATATTGCAAGAACCGTTCCGAATTCCGGAAAAGTGTATAGAGTCATTTTTGCTTAAAATTACTCATAGAATTTATATACAAGTTATCTCGGATACCTCGAAGGCCATATTTTTATTCCAAATTTACAATAACGGTAATGCAGTACTAATGTACCAGAATGATACAAATCTTGAAAATTACACCAAAGGAGAGTTTTTTGATGTACTCAAACTTTTGAAAATAAGGGACACATTGGTAAGACTTCAGCCACTGTATATTCAGTCTAGTAGAACACATATTGTATAAAATAAAAACATATAATGATTTATAATCCGCTCTAAATACTAGTGAAGTGGATTTCATTCTTTGAGTAGCTGGAAGAATTGTGTTTCACATATTAAAACTGTTGAACATTCATATTGCGAATATTACATAGATGACGTTATTAATATTGAAACTGTAAGTTAAATAAATAAATTATTGTTTTTATTGTAATAATAATTATCTTTAAGACTTTTTGTAATTATAAAAACCATGCATATAATATGGGTATAAATTCTTGTGTCAATTTCCTGCTGACAACTCGATACATGTAGTCATTCTCTTAAGTCTATGAATGTACTGTACGATTTAAATAGTCAATGATTATTAGTAGAAATTGTTGAAAACTTGAAACGTACAACATAATTGCTCATAATAATAGCAAAAATTGTTAAGGAATAATTTATAACCATATTTGAATTCAACTTCATGATGAATTATTTATTTTGAAAATTAATCATATTAGGTAATAACAATATTACTCGTTAAACTAATATCAAACAGATTTTAAAAATTAATGAGGTAATGTAAAATACTATTCAGAGAACAGCGATTTAATATATTATTTGCAGACATTGAATAAATGAAAGGTGGAGTAGTACAAGAACTGTTGTATATTGTACCTTTTTTAAACGTAATCATGTCTACGCTGATGGAACACTAAAGTTGTTATAAAAAACGCATATCTAACTGAAAGGAACAAAAATGTTCATGACAGTATCTAATAAAGAAACCAACACAACTTCCACATTTCACGCAGAGAAATCATAGATCTAATAATGCGGATGTTATAAAAAAAATCTCCAAGATATGTGTTATCAAAAGGAAATTCAATAAAAATAATATTAATAAAATCTCAAATTATGCCCATCGATTTTTTAAAGGACAATAAAGATTCCAGGGGTATTTTTTAAGTTAGTTCATATTTGTTATCTTATTTTAAATAGGTATTTTAAGCAAATTTAAATTAATCCTAAAAATTTTCTCAAATTCTCATCAAATGTAGTTATGCATTTTGGTATCATATATCTAGGTGAATTAAGAAATGATACTATAGATCAAGTAGTTATTAATAGTTACCTATCTAAAATAAAAAATAATCTCTCCAAATTTTAAAAATAGTACTGATAAAAAAACACATATTAACACGTTGAAATCATTAATTTGGCTAACCTTCCAAGAAATTATTTCCTCTTCTTATTTCTAATAGCTATACCTAAAACTACGATGAGTAAAGATTGACGGGAAATTCATTTCTTTATTTTCTGTATTTTTAGTTTTGTTTTTATATTATATAATATCTATTTATTAATATTCAGATGTTCCGTTAATTTAAATTAGCTTTATAATTATAAGTACTACAAAGGAACTAAAGGAAACTGAAGCAGAAAACATATTTATAGAACATTTTACCATGAATGTGAAGACTCGATTACTTTATTAATCACGTTTCGTAAACAGATTACCAATCTGACAAGTTCAAATAAATCCATTGAGCATATAATTAAAATACGGTTGTAATTTGTTATGAAAACAATCATGAAAATGACATGTCACGTTTTTATTCAACCCACACTTTTTTAAATATCGTTTAATTTCAATTAAAGTATTTTAACAAGTAAAATGAACAAATTAAATTAAATATTAACAAATCTTACTGTGTATATTGTCAAGAAAATTTAAAAAATCATTCAAAATTAAATGGGTATAATACTGACATATGGAGAAAATGTATTTATTCAAAACTGAATAAACAACAATATAACTAATACACTTAAAAATAATGTACAACTTTTTTTGTTAATTTCCATTATGCGTTATGATAATAGCTTTTACAACTTCTTTATTTTCAGTTCCGGACTATTCCACAAAAGAATACAATTAACGGAATATCGCAGGATTAACACAAAATCCATAAGAAATAAAACGAAAATAAAACTAATCTCTTCCTTTATTTTGAGCAGATATTTAATTTCAGAAACTGTGTGAAGGATTAGTACTCTTTTATCTACTCTCTGCAGCTGACTGAGTTCATCTAAAGCATTATTATTTCAGTAAGTCTTTGGAGTGTCTATTCAGCAATAACGTTATATTTTTATGGTGACAAATTATTGCTGTCCACCAGTATTTTGAAACAATTAAGGATGTTAGTGGGGGCATTGTTCATACTAGAAATACACAATTTATTTTTTAAATTAACTTTCTTTCAAGTCACATTGCAGCATCAGTCAATAGTGTAAGTAACAAGTGTTTAAACGTCACATTACTTGTAGTGGGCCACAGATATTTAAAGACAGAAGAGTATCTCGGGTTAAAAATTACCTTGAAAAATTAAAGTTATAAGGGCGTAACACAATGTTTGAGTTGTCAGTGTTACGAGAAACAACTACTCCGACAGCTATATACTCCTACCGGCGTCGAATTATACTCGCAACACCTAGTGCAACAGCTAGGATCGTTTGTCAGTTCACCCACCAGGCACAGACCGGTTTCGGACTCATTAGTCCTCATCAGTATGTCATAGGTGCGACAACCGACAAACGATCCAGCTGTTCTTCGTCGTATCATCACGAAAAGGAAATACATTGTACACGGTAGCGCAAATGGCTCCATCTGTCGTGCGGACTCCCAACTGTGGGTGGCAGTCGTGCAACCAAGTACCTGCAATATAGCAGGTCGCTTTCTACTGTAGCCATTTGAATGGCACAGGTGGGAGTCCGCACGACAGATGGAGCCATTTGCGCTCCCGCGTACAATGTATTTCCTTTTCGTGATGATACGACGAAGAACAGCTGGGTCGTTTGTCGGTTGTCGCACCTATGGCACACTGATGAGGACTAATAAGTCCGAAACCGGTCTGTGCCTGGTGGGTAAACTGATAAACGATCCTAGCTGTTGCACTAGGTGTTGCGAGTATAATTCAACGCCGGTAGGAGCATATAGCTCTCGGAGTAGTTGTTTCTCGTATCACTGACAACTCAGAACTCTAATCATGATTTAAATTGATTCTTACATTGAGAAAAACACTCGAAATATTTTTTTAACTATTGCAGGTATCTTGAATATTACACGATTCTTTTTATGTATGTGCAGTTTTGATTATTAAGAATAGAGATGGAAACTTTGGGGCGACTATCAAATGAATAAAGAGTAGTAATCTATATTATGTACGCCGCTCTATATTCACCTTACACAATGTTACTGACTGACAAAAAACATATGCTACACACTCGACCAAGCAAAGCGTCAAACTCGGTGACACACGCACAAACGACAATGAAATGCACAGCCAACGTCCCTCAGCAAAATAACTGGGTTGTTCACCTGCACACCATACCGCCAGGCTGCCGCTAGATACATATTGAATAAATTGATCGGTGTGAAGCTTCAGGTCATGTGCAGACATGTACATGTTACTACACAATGACGCGGATAGTATTATTATTACTAAAATGTCAAGTACTTAGTTGATGCCTCGCCACCATTAGCATCCATTAAAAACTTCGACTACTTTAGGTAAACATGCTGACATTTTTTTGTTCTGCCTTAAAATTAATGTAAAAAACCTGTTGGAAGTGTCGGTGAAATAAATTTACTTTCAAATAGAAATAAAACCTTTGTTTAACATTTTCTCGAACATTTTGTAGCATTTCAGGGATTATTTCATCACATGCTCCACTATTCAGTGGCAAAGATCTTCTAAAGAGTACATTTCGTTTTATAAATAACACCATTCAATGAAACCCCTTCTACCAATCCAGTGTTCGGGAAAATGTTGATTTAGAAAGCCACGGACAGCAGCTGCATATTGTGGCGGAGCGTTATCCTGTTGAAAAAATACATCATTTTCTGAGATCTGATAGTCGTTTTCAAGAATCTCCTCAATGCAAGGGTAGATGAAGTCTTGAAGCAAATTGAGGCAAGATTCACCCGTCAAGTTAACAAGTAGAAAAAATGGACCAACAATATTATTTCCCAAAATCCCAGCCCATACATTCAACTTTTCTGGATACTGTGAATGCTGTTCTCTCATAATTTCAAGATTTGAATGACTCCAGTATCTGCAATTATGTCTGTCTAAATGAAAGAATGTGCATTCGTCAGAAAAGCATATACAATATAAAAAATTGGGATTGTTCAAAATTTTTTCACTTATCTGTTCACAAAATTGTATACGGCGATCTGGATCATCTTCATTGAGCTCTTGCACGAGATGAATCTTATACGGATGGAATTGATGCTTTTTCAAGCTCATCTGAAGACTACTACGTGGAAGTCTATCCTTGTTAGATCATCTGTGTTTGGTAAAAAAAAAAAGATTACGAGATATCGCAATAAGCGAACGCCTTGTATCGAACATGTTTGTGGAAACCTTTAACTTCCGTTAAATTCCATTCAAACGTAAAATGATATTTATAAATTTAACATATTATGTGAATGGTCAAAAATGTTATAACAGTTTACATAAAATAAAAATTATTCCTCTTGTATTGACTTTTCTCAAATTAGTCCAAAATATTTTATTATACAGGGATGGCCAAAAGTACGGAATAAAATTCATATCTTTTGAATGAGCTATTTTTTTTAAAAACGCCGAAACACGTTAACTGATTTTGGTTTTTTCCCATCTTTCGGTTATATAATAATTAATTTTTCTTCAACCCCTTAACCCCCAGCTACCCCTACTTTTTTTTCAAATAGAAACATAAGGCATGAGGGGGCTCGTTGAAAAGCTTATAGAAAACCGAATCCAGCCATACCAAATAAACAAGTTTT
>NW_019416339.1:276316-293561 GCF_000390285.2 Anoplophora glabripennis | reverse complement strand
GTAAATAGAATTTTATCGCACCTATTTTATATCGGCAAATTCAACTGCTTTTGCCTTTATTAATTAATACAATTAATTTGTGTTTTTAAATAATAAAATCATTTGACATACCCGATGTTACAACAACAATTGTTCAAAATTTTATCCACCAACGTGTAAACACATTTGGGTCCGTCTTACTCAGTTTCTACGAACTAACACAAATGTTGCCTTGCTTCACCATATCACAAATGCTTCACCATAAATTAAAACGATATCCATCAACTCCGAGTTGCTATACACGCAAACTATTTTTCACACTAACTACCCATTTTTGACATTAACTACTAAAAAAACGATTGTAAACGCCACAGATAACAGGTAAATACTATTGCAACGACGATTGCAAAATCCGATTTCAGTATTCGGAGTCGCTGAGGCTACGTGGCTCTCCACGCGCATTGCGAATAACGCTAGAGACTACAGTTGTCCAACTATGTAGTCGTTGATTGTACTATAATTTCAATAATTTTTTTCTCGGAAACTATAAGGATTTTACAAAATTTTTTTTTACGATATTGACTCCATTTCTCATGCCGTATCTATTCCCAAATTTTTTTGGATAAGTTCTGAATCACCCTGTATATTTTTTCCCAACAACCTGTACATTATTCAAAAGAATTAATTTCATAAATATACCAATTTCTTACCTACATAATTCATTCAATGAAACTTTTAATCCATTACCTACCAAAAAAAAACAACCAAATAATGAATAATATTCGACTAATCATTTTAAACCCAAATGAAAGTGTCAGGTAACAAAAAACTTTATGTAATAAAAGGGGCCGTATGATATATCGTTTTGATTGCTGGAGAGTATTTTTTGCATTTACTTACGTACTTATCTCGTTGCTGCAGATAAATATTTCGGATTTAATTAACTAAAAGTAGTCACTGATATAACTGTTTGATATGATTGTTAATAATTCTGACGAAGTAATATTGCCTTCATTGAAATAAAAATATAAAAGAGATGCCAGATTTGATTCAATTTTTTATGTAAATGTATAAAAGAACTCTGAATAGAATAAGGGTGATTGAATAAGAGTAATTTTTTCAATCCACTAATAAAATTGATATGAAAATGCGCGTAAAAAGTTGCTGTTCCAACCAAATGTAAAATAAGCTAAGATTTTAAATAGTCCATTTATTTGAATTTTTAAAACCGGCAGGCACCACACATGCGGTTTAGACGAATATTACAAATATTGGTGCTCGATATTAGACTAATACCGATGTGTGAAGCTGGTTTGTCAAGAATAGATATGGTGTTTCTTATGGGGTATGAGATATAACCGACAAAATATGTCATATCTTAAATGCCAATGTTACCGGCACAAAGCGTTTGTCTTGTATCTGCTGGCAAAAAGCGACCTACAAATCTGTAGGTAGGTACTACGAAATCATGACATAACGAGAGATAAACTGAGAAATGATATTAGTTGTTTACTAAATATTAGTATGGACTTGAATGCTGAATATACTAGCAATATCTAATAAAGAGTCAGTTTATTCGTCAGCCAATCTCGTCAAACATATACCGGTCGGATATCTCGCTGTAGGTAGTGTCGTATTCCATACAAGAATCGGGCCAATCTTGTCATCTTTAGTCACGTTGGTGTCGGCTTCGGGATGATGGCTCACGACCTAATTTGAAATCCGGAGATGTATTTCGGCACTTCTGTGTGGGTTTCCATTTATAGTTTCAACTGACCCTTTAGTTTTTTATCACTGACTCTACGGAATTTGATTGAATTGATTGAATTTTTTATTCCACTATTATTTATAGGAGGGATTGTTTAAGACAGCTTGGGGAGCTGCTGACTTTTAGCTTGAAGAGCTATATGCCCCTTTTTTTGGGTCTTGCCGTAGGTAGGACTAACCTAGGCGGAAAGCTTATGAAGCTATATATCCTTTTGAGGATCTGACCATAGGAGGACTGACCTAATCTGGAAGCTTGAGGAGCTTCGGGAGCTATGGAATGTGAGATTTCCCGATATATGCATAAAAATATGTTGAAAAAGTATGGCTTTTCTGATAGATGTTAAATTTCAGTGTGCTACGAGCACTGGGCAGGCACGCGTCTCCTGCTTAAATATCTGCAAATCCCCAGGGTCAACGTTCGCTCACTTTCAGATTTAGTGTCGTGTTTCTGGTTTGGCGTTTGGCTCTCCGGGTTTCCGGTAAAAGGCGGCTTCGGGAACCGTAGCAACTATTCGCGATCTCGGTGTATGGCCTTTCCGGTTTATGGAATCTTCCTGGATCGTCCCAAATAATGATTGACTGGGTGTTGTGTGGATTAGGTCCGAATTTTTGGAATCCGAATTCGGACCTAATTTTCGGCCTCGACACGTAAATCGAGTAATCGGGGATGAGGGCTGCTGTAGCGGGATGGTTTGAACTTCGTGGAACGGTTTCAGGACGCTGCGGCGGGAAAATTGGAAATATAGGTGAAAAGTGTACCTACTCTGCGTCATTGAGGACGGAGCGACTGTCTTCATCTGTTGGGGCGGCATCCGCCGACGTGTGTAGAGGTGTGATTGGATGGTTGAAGCCGATTCGGGCGCGACGGCAAATTTGGAAACATCCGCGAAAATTGAACCGCGCCGCGCTATGAGCTGCTCCATACAGGAGCTTTGAGTCTAAAAGTCATCATCCTTGGCTCTGGTGGCGGTGAATTGCCAATTAAGCGTTTTTTTTCCAGTTCCGATTGGAAAGGTGGGTGAATTTTAAACCGGAAATACGACAGTAGGTAGGTATTATGAAATCATGATTAGTGCCGCAGTAAGCGAAATAAACTGACGAATCATCTTAGTTGGCCACTAAATATTGTGGCTGGAAATCAATGCTGCAATGTTCCTTATGTTGAAGCATTTCAATCAAACGAAGAATTTTGCCGGCTCTTAAACATCTTGTACAAAAATTATTATATTCGGGAAACTTTTGTCGCAATAAAATTGTCTCCCTCCACCAGTTGGACAGTTTTGGAACTGGTAGAAACTTCATGTTACTGTGCTGTCAGCTGCACGTGTTATCTTACCATTTGAAAATTTATTGTTTTTGTAGCCAACGTTGCGAGTTTGTTTAACGTTGATAGTTACAGGAAATAAAGAATTATTAAAAATTTGCCATCAGCTGGCAAAGTATTATTAGAATCTCTCGTAAAAAATAATGTTAACTTTCTATTCACTTGCAAGCACATACATGTTTATCCATGTCTGGTGAAATCGTGTAGTGCATTGAATAATAATACAAAAGGTATGGAACATTCTCATATCGTCCATTTACGTAAAGTTATTGTGAAGCAAGATCATATTTCATAAAAGCTTTTCTGCTTGAGACGAGACACATACTTCATGCAAAACTTTGTATTCCAAATGTTTTCAGTTATTGCTTCATATGTAAGAAACGTTTATTTACAAAGAAGAATAGTAAATATATAGCTTAAATAAATAATAATCAAGAAATTTTTAAAGTACCTAGTTTCCGTTATTACTGCAGGGTGCTTTTGTTCAGAGAGACTTGCAGTTTATACGCGCTCTTTTAAACACAATAGCGGCATATATTACCGCTATTTGAGCAGGTGGTGCCATCTATGTGATGTACGAGCTTTAAGCTGCTTAATTTGACGTTCATCAGAGACGGTTTCAGGTTGGTAAATTGAAAAATAAAGCAATATAACTGCCTTATTTGGAACCCAAGGAACTGAGAGAAGTGTCAGCAAGGAAGCTTTTGGACTTTGTTAAAAGGACAAAACTACTTGCTGAATAGGACTAGTAGTGGGACGCACAATAGGCCTAATTAGGCCGCGGTGCTATGGGACTTATTAGAACTAACCACTAGGAAGAAGAAAAAGAAGAATATAACTGCCTAGGATAACGAGCATTCAATAGCTCTAAAACTTTTTTTGTTGCAAGCATTTGAGACTAATATCAAATAATGTACAGGTTGGTCGATATATCTTTCTAAGTGCGTTTTTATTGAAAACGACAAGAAATCAAATACTGAAAACGGCGCTATATTTGCAGTGACTGTCACTCAAATATAAGATAAAAAACCAAGTCAAGGTTTTAGTAGGATAAAGATCAATAAATAAAAGAACACTATATTTTAAATCATTGCCAATGTTTCGGTGTTATTTTACACCATCCTCAGGGTTGAAGTGTCTTTTGTCCAACTTAACAGTTCTAAATATTAAGGAGATCGTATCTAGATACTTATATGTGTATTTATAATTCATGGAATAATTGCAATTGCATGAATTATAAATACACATATAAGTATCTAGATACGATCTTCTTAATATTTAGAACTGTTAAGCTGGACACAAGACACTTCAAATTTGTAGCCCTGAGGATGGTGTAAAATAACACCGAAACGTTGGCAATGATTTAAAATATAGTGTTCTTTTATTTATTGATCTTTATCCCACTAAATCCTTGACTTGGATAACTAATCAAGATCACAAAACAGTGGAAACGTAATAAAAAAAACCGTTCTGTTATTTTTTTTAAAACACTATTTTGACATCACTGAAAGATTATTATTGATTTTAAAGCTTTTTTCTATTTTTTTTATATTTTCAACTGTTCTTGAGATACTAACAATTGAAAATTAAATCTTAAGATATTTTGTGAAATAAATTAAACTTATACGATTACATTCTATTACATTTTATGAATAACATTTCTGAGCATTAAGTAAACTTTTTAGTTCTGAACTAATAAGAAAAAGCTTCTAATACTTCGAGCACAATATAGACAGATCAGTAGGGACAGCGGGTTAATTTATGAATGGAATCCGTCAGCCGCATTATTTGATTTTGCTATTTTAACTGGAAATAGCATCACTCTCAAATCGGATTGATGCTGTTTTCACACAATTGTTTTACCCGACATTTGTTTGAGAGACCATTGATCATCAAAATGCTGTATGGTACTCAAAATGTAAATTCAATTTGATAATTTGATACAAGCAAAAAAAAAGTTTTGAAACACTTATATTAAGAAGTTAGTACTGAAATTCCCATGTCCAATGTGTAACAAAATTGTATCTAATTTTGTTACATTGATTTATTTTTTGTAATGAACACACCTGTGTATCTAACCACTGGGATGGTCTACACGCGTTAGTAAACTATGCGCGCTTCCTTGACATAAACTTAGTAACCCAAGTGATCCACCGCGTTCGGTTAAGAAAAGTAAGAAGTATTCACCGTAAAGTATCTCCCGCAAATTAATAAATCCAAGTATCCATCTGACATATGAAGGTCGCGGATGGAAAAGACCGCAACATGTTTTCGACCACGAAGAAGGCATAGTACTCGCGACATTGACCGAGAAGTGGGTATATCTAACATAGGTGAGCAGTGCACCCCTAAAAAGAGGCACAAAAAAACGACTAGACCGACCACGGAGGGGGACCAGAATGAAACCTTTTCTAATCGCTATATTACGTTGTTGAGAACAAAAAAACCTTAATGACCTTTTTCTGTATCGATGGTTAGTAATTTGTTATTAACAAAAAAAACACATTGGGTAAAAATAAGCACTTTTTAACACTTGTAATTTTTTCGAAAAAAGCTTTGTTTTCGAGCTATGAGCGATTTAAGGTCGAAAAATAACTAAAAGTCGCCATTGTCAATTTATGTTTTCTCGGATTGTACTGGAGATTTTTTAATTTTTCTTGTTCGAGGTTACTCATTGAAAGTTATATTTTCGTGTTATATATTTTTCATCTCGGCGACTGTTTTTTCCCCCTTAAGATACCTACGTTACCGAAAACTCGTGAAATTCACCGTTTCACCACGCGCCGAACTGAGCGAGTGAGTCTGCGAGCAGTCGGCAATCAAAATATAGATTCGTACAGTATTGATTCAGCAACTAAATTAATTCTGTTTGTAATTTTATTGTTATTTTAGTTTGTATGTTAATTAGTTTGGCATTATACATTACTCTATAGATGCCATACGCTAAATAAAAATAAGCAACTGCTGATTATCAATACAAACCTCACATCTGAATGAAAAATAAGTAAATTTAATGTTGTTACAAGAAATGCATATAAGGGTATTTATTCATATAAAAAAATACTTGGAAATAGCTCCAAAACAAAGCTTTTTTCGAAAAAATTACAAGAGTAAAAAAGTGCTTATTTTTCCCTAATGTGTTTTTTTTCGCAATTTTGCAAGTTCTTTGTTAACACATTACTGACCATCGATACAGAAAAATGTCCGCAACAACGTAATATAGCGATTAGAAAAGGTTTCATTCTGGCCCCCCCCCCCCACCGTGGTCGGTCCACTCGTTTTTTCGTGCGTCTTTTTAGGGGTGCACCGCTCGCCTAACAGTACCGTGTGGCGTGCACTACGAGAACAATTATTACACCCCTATTATGTACAAAGGGTTCAGGCATTAAATAACAATGATTTTCAGGCTCGTTTGGAATTATTGCAAGTGGTTTCGATATCAAATAGCACAAGATCCGGATTTTATAAGCAAGATGCTCTTTATGGATGAACGCTGATTTACTAGAGACGCCATACTAAATTTCCACAACATTTACTATTGGTGTGATCCAAATCCTCACACAAAATTTAAACAGTCAAAACCGCCATCAGAACTTTCGCACTGCAGTGCGCGGCAACTTTGATATCAAAAGTACAGCTGGCTGCCACCCCAAGGACGGCTTTAAATTTGTTTAAACCTTCATGTCAATTTTTTTTTTAATTTAAGACGAAATGTTTTACACTATCAATTGCTGAATAAAAGTTGCTAATTTTCATGCCCTCTATCACCCTTTTCAAAGAACGCACTTATTTCAGAAACACCCTGTATACCGTCATATTATGATATTAAACCTTTATATTTTCCTTTGGGTAGCAAATTCAATCTTCTCTGTTGATTCAAAATCTATTAATATTGCGATTAACAGGCATTTTTGTGCAGTTTTACTATTTTCCAGGCCTTTATATCTCAGCTATTTGTATTAAAAAATTAACTCCGAAGGTACTGTCTCCTTTCAAAAATTTTTATAAAATTTAGCTACCTGAATTTAATTAAATTCCATTGTTGTACCTTCTGTACAAAAACTAAAATTTTTATAAGAGTAGAGACATGTTATGTTATGTTTTTGACCATGTTATTATAAGAAGTAGAATATATCTTACTATTGATCTTGTTTAATAAATGGCGAAGAATAATAAGAACTATCAGCGAGTAGGTACTCTTATGCATATGCGTACCCTTACACCCATTTATCCCAGGTACCTGTTTACCAATCAAATTTCACAATTCATAAAGCAACAGCTTTGATTTCATTATGAATGCATGAATATTGTGATGCAAATTCGCTCCCATGTTCTATGGTAATCCCTAATAGCGGTTTCTCATAAGGTCTTGATCGATCTACCCGCGGTTGCTGCGGATATCAACTTTTCTCATTCTGAAAAGTTGCCAAACTATCAAACTATATTAATATTCCATATATTATTATGAAACTAATGTATATTAATACCAAAAGAAGGAAATTTATCCCGGAAACTGAGTTTAACGTCATTATAAAAGTTGGAACCTAAATCTGGATTTTGCAGACATTTTAAAATCGTTTAGGTGTAATTAGTTAAATTAGTTAGTAGATATTATTGCAAACTTGGTAATTGAAAAATTGATCTAAGTACTTATAATATGAAACAAATGGTTTTATTTTTAGAATACCTGGAACATAGAATTTTGTTTTTGGAAAAGTTACTTGTACGAAATAATTTAACATATCTGTATATAAAAATGGATAGAATAGGCCTTTTATGCTTGAATGAATGGAGAAAACCACCTGATATTATGTTCAGTTTTTGAGATATTTAATATTTTCGAAGATGCACACAATTTTCGTATAATTAAATGCTTTTAAAATAATCAGAGAGAATTTACAGAGTTAAATATCTCAAACATTCTTCTTTTTCTGTACTACATATTTATAGCACAAAATTCGTAAGATAATTGCATAATAAGTATTTTAAATATGGTACAATAAGAGCTTCATATGTAAAATTATGATACAAACAGTTACATAATACTAATGAAATTGAGATTTTTCTTTAAATACAGTGTGTTTCGTAAATAATAAATCAGAGAAAACGATTTTTGGGACTGCCAAATTTAAATATCATCTCATTTTTGAGCTATTAAATAGGATATATAGTATCTTTGCTGCCAAAAATTGATATAACTTACTTTATCTTTACTTTACTTTACTATATTTATAGTGGGGCAATTTTTTTAAGTAGTTAAACGTAATTTAATACAACAAATACCATACCTTGTACAAAACCCATGTCTTTAACCGTTTTTGAGACTTTTGGTTTTGAAAAATTCAATATAAGATCTAATTTTTACCTTGTACAATGTTTTTCAAGAAAGCTGTGTTAGTCTAATCTGGACAAGTAGATTTAGGACTAAAACTGAAACAATGAAATAAAATCTAAAATAATAAAATCAGGTTCTGTCAATTGTAATTTTGTAATTCATTTTGTGTTAATATGACTCGTAACAAATGTTTTTATTACCTAATGCTGAATTCTGGAAAAAATTCAATATACAGTAATCTGATTTCAAAATCACGTTCCACTTTAAAAAATTAGGCAATATTTTTGTAAAAGTATATAACCCATTGGTGGAAATGGTAATTGTATTAATTAATTAACTATGATTTAATATGTCCACAGAAACAAAAATCATGATGCTTTAAATCGGAGAAACGTGACGGAGAACGCATGTCACTTCCTTTACTGATTTTTACGACGAATATTAATACAAAATTAGTTGAAAAACTGCAATAACTCTTAAACTTAAACTAACTGATTTTATTTCTTTAATTTTATTTTAGTTGCCAACAGAATTTTCCAAATTAAATAACATATTTACTTCATCCGTTCAGATATTACTTGATAAAAATTGCATATAATAGAAAAGTCGGTGGTATTGAATTTTTAGGAACTAATATTTTGATATTTTTTAATAAAGAAGTTTAAATTACTATATCCCTATATCCCTAAAAAATGTTTGCCTTAGTGGTAGGTAAAAAGAAATTACAGCAATTTTTTACAACTAAGATATATGTATAGGTATGTGAGAATCGCTATAAGTTAGCTCAGAAATGATATAATATATAAATTTGCCTACTCAAAAAACCCACTGATACAAAATTTATTGATATTTACATCGATATTTCAATAAATTTTCTCACAAAAGTGATTAGTTTAACACCTATTAATCTATTTTTTTTATATTATTAACTTTTAGTTTGGCTTAATTTAAGTTTTAATAAATAATTTAATTAAGAAACCAATCTTTCTCTGCCACGCATTTCTTATGAAAAACTTTGTATAGGTCCTCTTCTTAGCGGTGCCCATATTCGAACAACCTACCTTATAGAAAGAAGATATTGCAATAAGAAAAAATATAAATGTAAAATTTCGACAATTAATATAAACAAACAATTGAAATAGATTCATAATTGCTATTTGCCAGACTATGTTTAAGGTTTGCAAATAGAAATCATTCGCCGTCATGGGAAAATTAACCAAAACGACTAATATTAGGAATGTTATACTCTGGTTCGGTAGCTACGTTTGCTTAATGTGTAAGGGAAACAGTCTATTAATTTACTTGTAAACTTGCCTATTACAGGCATTGTATTATGTTCAAGAAACATATTCTGCTTAATAGACATTCTGGAAAATCCTCCCTTTCTCCTTGATTATTCTCTTGAACCCTTACAATCATATGTTTCTGGTTAATTTGATAGCATTTCTCTTCTCACGCTGAATGTACTAAATTTCCCCTAGACATACATTTCAAAGAGAACAATATAAAATCGTAAAAAAAATATTTGCGATCTTTGTAAGACTTGTCGCAAATATAATGTTTTATCGAACTAGAGACGGCAAATTTTAAGCTCGGAAAAAATAATGAAGCCATACCTATACATAGGCTGTTACAAATNGTATGTGAGAATCCCTATAAGTTAGTTCAGAAATGATATAATATATAAATTTGCCTCCTCAAAAAACCCACTGATACAAAATTTATTGATACACCTATTAATCTATTTTTTTTATATTATTAACTTTTAGTTTGGCTTAATTTTTAAGTTTTAATAAATAATTTAATTAAGAAACCAATCTTTCTCTGCGACACATTTCTTATGAAAAACTTTGTATAGGTCCTCTTCTTAGCGGTGCCCATATTCGAACAACCTGCCTTATAGAAAGAAGATATTGCAATAAGAAAAAATATAAATGTAAAATTTCGATAATTAATATAAACAAACAATTGAAATAGATTCATAATTGCTATTTGCCAGACTATGTTTAAGGTTTGCAAATAGAAATCATTCGCCGTCATGGGAAAATTAACCAAAACGACTAATATTAGGAATGTTATACTCTGGTTCGGTAGCTACGTTTGCTTAATGTGTAAGGGAAACAGTCTATTAATTTACTTGTAAACTTGCCTATTACATGCATTGTATTATGTTCAAGAAACATATTCTGCTTAATAGACATTCTGGAAAATCCTCCCTTTCTCCTTGATTATTCTCTTGAACCCTTACAATCATATGTTTCTGGTTAATTTGATAGCATTTCTCTTCTCACGCTGAATGTACTAAATTTCCCCTAGACATACATTTCAAGGAGAACAATATAAAATCGTAAAAAAAATATTTGCGATCTTTGTAAGACTTGTCGCAAATATAATGTTTTATCGAACTAGAGACGGCAAATTTTAAGCTCGGAAAAAATAATGAAGCCATACCTATACATAGGCTGTAACAAATTCGCTTCTCACTACAGGGATCTCGGAAACGGTAAGAGATACAAACTAGCTTAAATGGGGGCAAAGTTGCGTAATCAGGGGACAAACATTATGCCTCTAAAAAATCAAGGCTAACCTCATTAGTCTTCGAAAATTTGAAAAAAAAAACGAAATTTTGGAAATCCGTTTTTGGTTAATTTCAACCTTGATTGAAGTGATATTGAAAAAAGAAGAACACTTTCTCATGGCCATTTTTTACCCTCTATCGAATGGCATAATCAATTTTTATATGTAACGTTTCGTTTCTCTAGGACCGTCATCAACTTAATTTTTCTAATACGACCCTGGAAATTTTAATATATTTTTTGCAAGTCTTCATGACCCCTAATACTGTACTGCCTCAGCTCGAATCAGATTCAGACGTTTTGTCTCTAAAAATTCATCTTCAATGTGTTCGTTCCAAGTTTATCTAATTTTTTTTAGATTTCTATGTTTCTTGAATTTTATCGTGCACTCTAAGTGTCGTTAGACTCTGTGAAATCCACTTAGTTATTTAAACTATTACCATCACACGTTACAATAAAATATTATTAGTGTTTTAATCCCGTGGCGTGCTCATAGTTGTTTCTAGGTTTCTCGAGTGCTCAAAATTCGAACAAATTTCGATTTAATTTTCTTCAGGATATTCATACAAATACATCTGAATAAAAAAAATTATAATCTGAATTTTTGGGGTCGCTGAATCCGAATCCGCTGTCCATTTGACTCCATCAGGCAGGGGTGAAGGTCCATTCAAGGTCAAATGTAGACAATCAATTGCCAGCAAAGTAAACCTACATTATACGTTTGTGGGATTTCTAAATCCGAATACGAGGTCCGTTTGACCCATCAGGTTTGAGTTAAGGTCAATTCAAGGTCAAACGAAGAGAATCAATTTCCAACAAAGTGTACCTACATATCTATACGTTTTTGGGGTTGCTGAATCCAAATCCGATGTCCGTTTAACCCGATCGGTTCTGGGTTGAGGTCAGTTTAGGGTCAAATGTACAAAGTAAACCTACAACCTATTGTTAATACGATTTCTTAAATTTTGCCTCAATAAAAAATAGGCCAATAGGCCTTGATTCGTAAAAATAAAATATAACCTCTTGTTAAAAAAATTACTGGTTTTGGTACTGCTAAAGAAGATACGACCAAAATCCATTAATAAATATTACTTTTATGAGGGTGGCATGTTGTTGGTAAGATAAAGTTATCCTTAAAATATGGTTTGGAAGTACACACTTTGTATAGTATAATTCTGCAATTATTCTGTGAATTTGCCTAAGTACGGTCCTGACTGATACGGATTAGTAGGTACCAATCCTACTTGATAATGAACATTTTCACTTTACACTTGCTGCTACTGCAATATTTCTACTGAAAAAGTTGAGTGTTTTATCTTTTGAAGAAAGGTGCCAAATGCCAAACTTACTCTACGTTTAATAGATCTTATGTTGACCCAGCTCTTTTATTTTTCGACTTATTTTATGTTGATATAAAATCATTAGAGTAGCGAGACCTTTCAGCTGTTCATGAAATACGTGTTGTTTTTATTCCTCCAACCAAATTATTACTTTTTATATTAACACCAAAATGTGTCTCAGAGAAGTTATTTCAGATATACGTTTTACCCACCGTCAATATTGACAGTCCGAATGGAAGCGGAGAAAACTTGTGGTTAAGGAAAATTGTTATAGTTATGGGTAGACTATACAGGGTATCTCACCACGAACTCCATCGATAGATATAAAGGAAACAGCTCGAAGGATTTTTTTGAAATTGTGGTGGTGTGATACAGGCCGATAAATTAGGCCTTCCTAAAAGTAAATGCTCTTTCCAAGAATGCAAAAATATACAGGGGGTTCCATTTAAAATAAGAAAGTTGGTATCGCCATCCGGTATAACCAGAAGTACGATGACCCTGAAAATATTTTAGGTTGATAGGCCCCACGGCCTGTAACACTCCAGCACAATTTCAAAAAAATCCATCCGGTTCCTCAGATATCCATCGATGGAGTTCGTGGTGAGACATCCTGTATATTGAGGCTAGATGCTAATTTGTTGTTTAAAACAACAAAATAGAATAGAAATCCTTTAGTTAAAGCAATAATGCATGGTAATCGACATAAAAATTGTTGATCATAGCTTTAGTATAAAAGGGCTTTCAAAAAAATAAGAATTTAGTGTGACAATCCAAGTAAACTGTAGAAATTGTAAGATATTTCTATCATGGCTATCTTTATGTGTTAGTCTGTAAATGATGTGTTACAAAAACCAGAAAATTAAATATATTTTGGTAAGATTACATTATAAAACAGTATCAATATGTCAGGTAAGTATTTTTGTGTTAATAATATTTAGACATATAATTTTTAATTTTTAGTTTAGATAACTATTAATTTCATTAGCTGTTTCTTAAATAGTGATAGTTTAATTCAATGCTCGTTGGACCAACTCATAGAGTAGTTGTTTCCCGCAATATCATCTCATAAGAATCTTGTACCGAATTTGGTAACGAAGAACATTGTTTGACTTCGTTTGATAGGATTTTTACAAATATTTTGGAATTTTATTGAATTATCTTTCATCTTTAAAATAAAGCAAAACTACGAAAACTAATAAAATAAATATATAAAAGAAACTGTTAAATATGATCTAGAAAATAAGATAGAACAAACTACCTACTTAATCTTTAAAGTGCTATACAGAGTGTCCCGGTACTTGATACAAAAAAGTCGAGTACAAATAGATGAAGTCAATATAATGTCAGTGCTTCATATAAATTTTTTTCATACGAGCCTTCGTTAACAAGTTACGAGACCTCAAAGGTGAAAATTAAAAAGTTATTTTGATTTACAGTCTCTAAACTATTAACTTCAGCATGATGCAAATTTGGTGATCGCGATAACACATGCATACAGCTTGTTTTTGATGCTGTAGGTGAAACTTCATTATACCCAGAACGCTATGGATGGACTGTATAAAATTACCTCACCACTTCCAATACAAGCAGAAATTACTAAAATAAACTCATAAATGATTTATTACTCTTACCTGAATATTAAAAAATAAATAAATGCTGCTATTAGAAATCAAGTAGAAGTATCCAGCAGTTTTATTTTAAAATAATAAAGGCTTAATAAAAATATATGAACATAATTCAAAATTAAAAAAAAAGTGGAACAAAGTTGAACTGTGTTTGAAAGTTGTGATTTTGTTGTACTAATATATCCTCAATGTTTGTTAAATAGTTTTAAGGAATCGTTAAATGACTAGTTTTATACCAGTTCGTCTAAGATCTTCTAAAAACATTACTGAAGTCATTAATCATTTATCTGATAAAATATTAATTAATCTTCAGTTGTGTACTTAATCTGTAAGCAATTTTCAAGATGGGATTAAATGGATCAATAGACCTTTTTATACATGATTGAAAAATAAATGGGCTCGTTATAAAGATACGTATTTTTTTATTTGAAACGATACTATTTTTGCTTTAAAAGTATCTGGAATACCTAATATACGTATGTTCAAAATAATTGTTCGGTTTCAAATTTAACCACTGTATTTCAATTTTACAAAATATAAGAAACACAATTTCAAACCGGTGAAATTAGAAATTAAGTGGTATTTTTAAGGGGTATGATATAAAATATTTATTTTCTTGACACTCTGCTGGCTTTGGCAAATACAAAATTGTCTTTCAGCTTAGACAAACTATAAAGTACGTTATTGACACATTGTGAAATAAAACAACAGATTAAAGGAACTTACAAACTGCTACATTAAAGTATCAGAATAATTATTATTTGACGGTCAACAGGAAATTTTACTTTTTGGCGAATGCGCTAGTGTTAAGCTGTAACTGGCTGAAAAAGAATTTACGTTCACGTATACAGGGTGATTTCACTTTAAATACAGAAACTGCAGGAATAGATTAGTTGCCAAAAAATAAGTAGAATTTGTTCTATAAACTTTTTTCCTGGGGGACGTGGTTTTCGAGATACAGGCTGTTCAAGTTTCCATAAAAAAAATGTATTTTCTGTCATATCGTCATATTACGGTGAAGGATTTGAATATTTATTACAACGTAATCACGTAATTAGACCTTTTATAGAATGCAATATTAACCTCTTGGCATTAACCAGTGGCGTGCTACTGAAGGTGCCGCTCCGTTTTACCACGAAAAAAATACACCACTGGTGTTTTTTTTGTAGAAATAATGTTAAATTCGGGTATTGTTACGTTAAACGAATGAAAAGTAATTCTTGGTATTTTTTAATAGTAGGAGCCATTTAGGAGATAATTTACTTATTTGACGACCATAATGCTCAAATTTAGTCCACCTACTCATATTTGTTTAAAATCCATCAGCAAAAATTGAATCTTTTGTCTGCATTATCAGTTAGTAAGCTTTATGATCTCGTTTTAATATTATAACTAGCTTTGTTTATTTATTTCTTAAGCTGCAGTTCTTGTTGGGTTTATGAACACGAGACGAATTGTGGCAAATAATAGAGGAAAATTGTAATCTCTTCAGGGAAAATCATGTCATGATAAGTTCCTGTATAAATAGATTAGAAGATGTCTAAAGTGTGTCGATACGGAAGGATTTCATTTTGGACAATTGTTCTAGGACTCGTTATTTGCTAATGTTATTTTATTATTTAGTTTTCATATTTTTTCCAGAAATAAAATTGTTTCTACAAAAAAACGCCAGTGGCGTATTCCTTTCTTGGGAAAAGTTGGCGTACGATTTAGTAGCACGTCACTGGTTAAAACCAGGAGATTTTTGTCAAATAAACGGATTAATATACAAGGAAATTTTAATAAAACGTAAAAACAAGCCCAAATATCTCCTAAACAGCTGCTACTATTAAAAAAACGCCGAGAAACATTTTTCATTCATTTAACGTAACAGTACCTGCATGTAGCATTATTTCTGTTAAAACCGCCAGAGGTGTTTTTTTGCTTAGGAAAATGGGCGGCCCCTCCAGTAGCACGCCACTGGTTAAAATCTCAAAATTAATATTACATTCAATAAAAGTGAATGTAATATTAATTCATCATGTAATAATATTCATTCATTAAGTGAATACGCTGTAGTAAATCTCATTGAATTCCGTCAGCGCATTATGAAGATATAGCAGAAAAAATATATATTTTTTTGTAAACTTTAACACCCTGTATCTGGAATATCGAGTCCCGCAGGAAAAAAGTTTATAGAGCAAACTCTATTTATTTTTTGGTAATGAATCTAGTCCTGCAGTTTCTGTATTTAAAGTGAAATCACCCTATATAGGGTGATTCATTAACAATGGGAAAATCGAAAGCTGAAGATACCACACGTGAAATGGTGACCTTTGGCGCAAACATGCCTTATTCGAAAGTTGATAGTTTCGTAAATACAGGGTATTGAAAGTTAAAATTTTAAATCGTTTTTTTTTGTGATTATTCTGAAAATATGTAGGTTAGGAACTTGAAAATTTGTGAAACTATATTTTTTTAGGCGACGAATAAGATGCGTGTTGTAATTTTAGCATTGCTCGTAGAGGGCGCCACTTACGACCAATTTTACCGAAAATTTAGTTAATAACTTTTTACCCTGTATGTCTAACATGAAACTTGATTCAAAACCTGAAAGAGCAATAATTTTTCCATTAATTTTGTATTCTCGTTTCATTACGGTATCTCTATCCGTTTTCGAGAAAAATCAATTTAACGAACACTATGTTTTAATAATACGAGAAATTAAAAACGAAACAAACCAAATGTTTCTTCGTGTTATTACAACAATTAACAATAAAACAAATGAAATTCGAAATAATGATTTAAAGTCAGTGTTCGAAGAATCCAGCGTTGACATTTACACACTTTACACAACGTTTTCTGAGAGATCTTCGAGTTTCAAACAACATATTGGGGTTGCGTTCGACTTCGTTGGCAGCAATTTGTATTCTTTGCCACAACTCTTCACACAAACCAATAGATTTTTCCAAATAGAAAAATAAAGAGGATTGAAGTCCGAACTTATGGGTGGCCAAGTAAAAATGCTTCCACGGCTTGAAGAAGTTCCACTTTATTTAAGAAGAGACATGTGGCTCATGCACGACGAAGCTCCACCTCATTTTTCTTGGCCAGTGCGTGCATATTTAGATGCAGTTTTTCCAAATCGCTGGATTGGCTATGTAATTATTTTTATAGGCCATATAGAAGTCCGGACTTCAATCCTCTTGATTTTTCTATTTGGTCTCGAATGATAGATATAGTTTACAAAGAATCTATTGGCTCGTGTGAAGAGTTGTGGCAAAGAATACAAATCGCTGCCAACGAAGTCAGACGCAATC
>NW_019416339.1:265693-275328 GCF_000390285.2 Anoplophora glabripennis | reverse complement strand
ATGAACTAAGGCGCTCGGGCATCAATAAAGTCAACTGGCGAACGTTCGTTATATATATTTTTATTGTTTAAATTAAAATAATAAAGAATAGGGCATTTTATTATGATATTTGTAATCGGATCAAAGGCTTGTTTACGCTAGAGCTCGAGAGAGACTGTGAATAATAGGTGTAATGTTTTTAGGACGTAGAATAATTTAGGCGACGGTCGGAATTATGTTTCTGCGCATATGAAGGTCAAAGCTCATAAGATTTTAAAACATCTCTAACGTTTTTTTATTTTTTGTCTTTGTCTTCTCCTTAAATGAGAAGCCAGTTAACCGATTTGAGTAAAATTTGCTGTTGATTAGTTTCTCTTCATGAAGTATACAGTGATTAGATTCCTACTAGGTTAAATCATACAGGTCGTTCATTTTAATATAACCCTTTATGAATATTCCTCTCTAACTTTTTGTGCGTTTAAATTTTTACACGCAACTATCAGAAATAGTTAGGTAGATAATTTTGTTCTACATAAAAAATGTATAGGTCAAATAGGTTAACTGTCGAAATTATGCTCGATTAAGCCTTGATCAGACAATGCGATTTTGTTGCAGGGATTTGGTTGCCGCGATAGAATCCATGAAATTTTTCTTAGAAGACTATGCAGTTCTGTCCCGGCAAATGAATTGCTTGAATTAAAACATGCTCTATTCCGTGCAACAAAATTGCATCGATTCTAGTTACTTTTATGAAGATTTGTTTATTACCAACCTAGCTGTTGTTGGATGTTGGTCATGGCTGTTGTTAGTAACACCGTTGAAGCCACTATTAAAGCTATACAGCAATTTACTTCTAAATTTTCATCCATTGCAATGTTTCGCTTGAATAAAAAATAAATGTTTACAAGATACATACAAGAAATGTTTATGTTTTATTATCGCAACAAAATCCCTGCAATTTTGTCGCTGCAACTAAATTACATTGTCTGATACAGGCTTTATGAAGATATTACTGAAAATATTTATTAACACATACCCTATATTTTTTCGAAATAACTACGTATCCGTAACGACATGACAATTTCGATACATAACTGTCAAGTTTGTATTTTGCAAAAGTTTGTTTCTGAAAATGCACCGTCACAATGAATTTACGAATTATGAACTGAGAGACATGATAGTGTAGGTATATGTACAGGAACATTTTAGTGGACGCGCTGCTTAGAGAACATGAAGAATATCGCAAACATCCTTCTCATACATTGCTTGCTTCTTTATTCACCAGATAAGAGAAACTGGAAACTTTCGATCTAATTCACTAAATGGAAGGTACGCTCAAAGAAGGGTACCTACAAGACGAAGAACAAATTCTGGAAAGAGTAGAAGAAAATCCCGAAATTAGTATTCGTCTTTTGTCAGCAGTCACAGGAGTTGACCGCAAAACCGCTTCAACTATACTCCATACGCAGCAGTTACAAGGTTTCCATTTTCACCCTGTACAAAATTTGCTTGAACCAAACGACCCGCTGAGTTTAACATTTTGCGAATGATTTCTCCAGTTACATAACAGGGATCAAACTTTTCTCGTGAGAATTGCCTTTACAGATGAAGCTGTTTTTACCCGTAGAGGTGTTTTTAATTGGAAAATGCAATAAAAGAACATCACTTCAAACACGAATTTTCAGTTCACGTCTGGTGCGGGATTATAGGACATTTTATTTTGGGGCCTATCGCTTTACCTGCAAGGTTGAACGGCCAAAATTATTTGGAATTCCTTCGGCAAAAATTTCTTAGGTCTCTCGAAGAAGTACCCATTAATACTAGACGATAAATGTGGTTCATGCATAATGGTGCTCCTGCTCATTACAGTCATTTGCTGAGAGATCATTTAAATCAAGCATCTTCAAACCGTTGGATTGGTCAAGATAGTGACTATCCTTGGCCTTCTCGCTGTCCGGATTTTAATCCGTTAGACTTTTATTTTTCGGGTCATTTGAAAGGAATTGTTTACATCTCTGTAACACCTAATACGTGAGAAGAACTTTGAGATAAAATAAAATAAAATAAGATAAGATAAAATAAAAGAGGGCGTACAAGTTAGACGAACATATAATTCGTTTCCTATTCTCAATAGTTTCATAAAACGTTTAAGGAAATGTGTCGAAGAGAATAGGGGACACGTAGAACATTTATTATAAATTAGCAGACTTTTTATTACTCCACCTTTCAATTTATTATCTTATTATTAATTGTTATTTATTATGTTTATCATGGATGCGTAGTTATTTCCAAAAAATACTTAAATATTTTCTGTAATATCTTCATAACAGCATAATTTCGACTTTTAATAGGTATACCTTTTTTGTGTAGACTGTAGAATTCTCTACCTATTTCTGATACTTAGTTGCGTGTAAAAATTTAAACATACAAAAAAGTTACAGAAGAATATTCACAAAGGGTTGTAGTAAAATGAACTCCCTGTATTATTTAACCTAATAGGAACATAATCACTGCTTACTTCAGTAAGAAAAACTACAGTCATATCAAGAATGTAATTTTACAATTTTTGTGTAATTCACCAAAATGTAAATTTACTCCATCCATATATGTATATTTACGACACCTACTGTGTAATTTTACTAAGAAATAGGAAAACTACGTAGTATTTTTAAAACTAAAAATCTAGCCATTATTGTAACGTTTTTAGAAAGAACATCATTTTTATACACTTAAATATTTTTCCAAGACAGACTACAACGTACTTAAATGAAGGGAAAATAACACGAAATAAATTTAAGAATATTTATTAATGCAGCAAATGGCACATATCCACATTTTTAATAATAATATAATAACCAAAGCTATCGTTAATACCAATAATTTATGGATCTACATTTACTCCTGCGTTGCTTACCAAACATTTTCATTTATTTTTCACAAAATGCTGTGTGCCAGCATAACCGTTTCCAACAACCTTCCTTTTAAGTTTTTAATTAAGAGAATGGCTAGAACGATTTAAATTTTTCTGCCACGTTTCATGTGGATATTTAAAATAACTTGTAGGGATAGTATTACAGGAATTAGTGTAAGCAATTTACTTTGTAGCTCTTCGTAGATGTGAATTTTACTTTGTGAAGCTGTTCGTTTGTATTTGTGCCTTTTGTAGGTCAGCTAGAGATAATTATTCTGGTGTAAATGTCTTAGATTAATTATTGCGTACTATTATCGTATAAAGGTTATCCAATGGTTATCGATTAGCTATAATTTTATTTGGTTTCTTGTTTTCAAATATGTCAGTATTTGACAAGCATATTATATTATTAATTTAAATATATAATACCTATAAATATCATAAAATTCTATAACTATTACATTTGTACTTAAATTTATCAAAATTTGTTTAAGTTATTATTATTTTTATTGTTATTTTACGTACCTATGTTTATATCTTTCTCTTATCTCCTATAAACTGCAGCAGCTTGATTTTCTACGCATATTATAAAGTTTTGTTAGAAGTTACTGTTGATCTCTTTTTAGGTTCACCCGAAGCCTGTTTTATATTGTTTTGTATCGTCATTTACTGCCTCTTTTCTACCTCTGTATACTCTAATGTTTTCAGATTCCACCGTGGAAACTTTATTAGTAATTTTCATACCCCGCCGCTGGGCAAGCTATTCTGACTCGTTAGAATCAACCCATGCACAGTTGGGAACTGGGCTATGCATTGTTGCCAAATCTCATAATTTAAAAGAAAGGTTACTAAAAATCAAATTTCCACACCACCCGCCGCGACTAAAAAGTAATAACATGTAATTGTTTGTAAAAATTTGAAACGATTTTAAAAAAGTATTTAATATCAGCCAGATTAGTAGGTATTTTTATTTATCTTTTATTATGTTTTACAATTAGTAACGTATCTACGGTTAATAAATAAAGTATGTAAATTTTTTAATTTTTTAAAAACAATTTGTTTATGTTCAATGCTTCGTTCACACTGACATCAAAGAAAGTATGTTTCAATAGTTTCGTTGTATAACAATTAATTACATTTTTTTTATTTTTTTTAGAAATTTTTTTATGTTCAGCGCTTCGACCACAGTGATATTAAAAAAAATATTTTAACTTAAAATAGCAAGTCGCTAAGTTATACAAGAGCAATTTGGAAAACCATTTGGAAAGTAACAACTTCAACACACTGTATCTCGAAAACAGGGCATCTAAGAAAAAAACGTTACATGAACTACCCCTATTATTTTCCCATGAGGAACTTGCACACAAGTTTTTTTGAAACATGAATANCGCTGTCCGGATTTTAATCCGTTAGACTTTTATTTTTCGGGTCATTTGAAAGGAATTGTTTACATCTCTGTAACACCTAATACGTGAGAAGAACTTTGAGATAAAATAAAATAAAATAAGATAAGATAAAATAAAAGAGGGCGTACAAGTTAGACGAACATATAATTCGTTTCCTATTCTCAATAGTTTCATAAAACGTTTAAGGAAATGTGTCGAAGAGAATAGGGGACACGTAGAACATTTATTATAAATTAGCAGACTTTTTATTACTCCACCTTTCAATTTATTATCTTATTATTAATTGTTATTTATTATGTTTATCATGGATGCGTAGTTATTTCCAAAAAATACTTAAATATTTTCTGTAATATCTTCATAACAGCATAATTTCGACTTTTAATAGGTATACCTTTTTTGTGTAGACTGTAGAATTCTCTACCTATTTCTGATACTTAGTTGCGTGTAAAAATTTAAACATACAAAAAAGTTACAGAAGAATATTCACAAAGGGTTGTAGTAAAATGAACTCCCTGTATTATTTAACCTAATAGGAACATAATCACTGCTTACTTCAGTAAGAAAAACTACAGTCATATCAAGAATGTAATTTTACAATTTTTGTGTAATTCACCAAAATGTAAATTTACTCCATCCATATATGTATATTTACGACACCTACTGTGTAATTTTACTAAGAAATAGGAAAACTACGTAGTATTTTTAAAACTAAAAATCTAGCCATTATTGTAACGTTTTTAGAAAGAACATCATTTTTATACACTTAAATATTTTTCCAAGACAGACTACAACGTACTTAAATGAAGGGAAAATAACACGAAATAAATTTAAGAATATTTATTAATGCAGCAAATGGCACATATCCACATTTTTAATAATAATATAATAACCAAAGCTATCGTTAATACCAATAATTTATGGATCTACATTTACTCCTGCGTTGCTTACCAAACATTTTCATTTATTTTTCACAAAATGCTGTGTGCCAGCATAACCGTTTCCAACAACCTTCCTTTTAAGTTTTTAATTAAGAGAATGGCTAGAACGATTTAAATTTTTCTGCCACGTTTCATGTGGATATTTAAAATAACTTGTAGGGATAGTATTACAGGAATTAGTGTAAGCAATTTACTTTGTAGCTCTTCGTAGATGTGAATTTTACTTTGTGAAGCTGTTCGTTTGTATTTGTGCCTTTTGTAGGTCAGCTAGAGATAATTATTCTGGTGTAAATGTCTTAGATTAATTATTGCGTACTATTATCGTATAAAGGTTATCCAATGGTTATCGATTAGCTATAATTTTATTTGGTTTCTTGTTTTCAAATATGTCAGTATTTGACAAGCATATTATATTATTAATTTAAATATATAATACCTATAAATATCATAAAATTCTATAACTATTACATTTGTACTTAAATTTATCAAAATTTGTTTAAGTTATTATTATTTTTATTGTTATTTTACGTACCTATGTTTATATCTTTCTCTTATCTCCTATAAACTGCAGCAGCTTGATTTTCTACGCATATTATAAAGTTTTGTTAGAAGTTACTGTTGATCTCTTTTTAGGTTCACCCGAAGCCTGTTTTATATTGTTTTGTATCGTCATTTACTGCCTCTTTTCTACCTCTGTATACTCTAATGTTTTCAGATTCCACCGTGGAAACTTTATTAGTAATTTTCATACCCCGCCGCTGGGCAAGCTATTCTGACTCGTTAGAATCAACCCATGCACAGTTGGGAACTGGGCTATGCATTGTTGCCAAATCTCATAATTTAAAAGAAAGGTTACTAAAAATCAAATTTCCACACCACCCGCCGCGACTAAAAAGTAATAACATGTAATTGTTTGTAAAAATTTGAAACGATTTTAAAAAAGTATTTAATATCAGCCAGATTAGTAGGTATTTTTATTTATCTTTTATTATGTTTTACAATTAGTAACGTATCTACGGTTAATAAATAAAGTATGTAAATTTTTTAATTTTTTAAAAACAATTTGTTTATGTTCAATGCTTCGTTCACACTGACATCAAAGAAAGTATGTTTCAATAGTTTCGTTGTATAACAATTAATTACATTTTTTTTATTTTTTTTAGAAATTTTTTTATGTTCAGCGCTTCGACCACAGTGATATTAAAAAAAATATTTTAACTTAAAATAGCAAGTCGCTAAGTTATACAAGAGCAATTTGGAAAACCATTTGGAAAGTAACAACTTCAACACACTGTATCTCGAAAACAGGGCGTCTAAGAAAAAAACGTTACATGAACTACCCCTATTATTTTCCCATGAAGAACTTGCACACAAGTTTTTTTTGAAACATGAATAGAACACCCTGTATATTGACTATTGCAGTAATTACATAATAACGTTAGAGTATGCAACATGGATTTGCAACAGAAAAATATTATATTTGGATAGGATAATTTAAATTTTTTAGAAAAACATTATATATAGTATGGTAATGCATTATATTGAAAGGCTGCATAATTTTTATTAGAAACTAAATATTTCCTTTCTTAATATATTATATAGAAAGTAAAAATTCTCTAATAATTTGATTTAAAAAAAGGACTAGTATAATGCTCTATTAACTAAATCAATAACCATACTTTTTTGTATGTTATAGGATGATGAGAATTAACATTTTAACTATCTGCCAGACGAAGTAGATTTAGTTAAACTCTATTATTTCCACGTATTAAAAATAAATTTTATTGTTGTTTTCAATTTCAATAGTAAATTGTAATTTAGGATGAAAACTGTTAAACGCATTTAAAATATCAATTTTGTCTTCAGGAAGTACGATAAATCCAATCATCAACATATCATTTGAAAAATAATATATCGAAATTTAAATTTTTTATTATTTCATCTAAAAATTCCAATGTTAATTTTGCTATTGTCTATGAAATTGGCACAATCCTCTATTTGTTCATTTTAATGTAAAAAAATTGATTATTGTAGAACATAATTAGTTACCTACTCACTTACTTACTGAACTTTACTTTATATACAGGTAACTAATATTATGTAATGATTTTTAGTTACTTTTGAAATATCAAGTTTTGTATAAAGTGGCCCAATTTATATGTGTACAGATCATTAACATAGTATCTAAGTAAAAAACAAATTAAGTGCCAATATTGTATATTAACTGTAATAGAAATAAGAATGCACAGATTTGCAAATCACAATTTTCTTGAAATTACTAATCCAAAATCTGCTAGGATATTTGTAGGTGGCAATTTTTGCAAAAATGTATATTCATTTTTCTTATTCAATCATATCATGTTATATACCCCTAGGCTTGGTTTATTGTGAGTCTAATTCAATTATGCAGAAAAAATGTAAATTTGTCATGCAAAATTATAAAATTGTCTCTATTTCAACATCAAATAAAAAAAGTAAATGAAAATTAAATAATAATAAATTGGAATAAATGCAGATATACCAGGAACTATTAGATTTTAAAATTGAGAATCAATAGATCTTTATAGTTCGGGTTTATATTAAGGGATATTAAATTTAGGATAAGAAAGAACATTGCTATAATATTTTTAAAATTTTCGTCAAAAAAAGTCGCAAACTTAGGAGTTGCATTTTTGAGAAAGTTATAGATTTTTAAATTACGATCCTTAGGAGTTATTTAATAAAAAATATTTGACGTACCTACATTTATTTCTTACTCATTGTATTAATGACATGTACATGTATTTGTTTTCTTAAATACTCAATCTGAAATTACTTCAGATCTAAAGTCTAGGAACTTATTTCTTTTTATCATGCTACGTTTTCTGTCTACTACGGATAATTAAACTGGACTCACAATGCAGAAATTGGTATCCCTTTGCGGGCATTCCAAAAGTTTCATGTGGGTTTCGTTTAGGCATGGTGTTATGGACCCGACCCCATCGTTGTACATCCCACAGTGGTAACAGTGCAAGGCGACCACGGCAGTAAAGAAACTAACGAAAACACCGCCGACTAATACGCTGTTAACGCCCATTTTTGAGGTGGCGGAAGACCGGTTAGGATTGTTTCCAAAGTTTGGAGAAAGTTTACGTGAACGCGCGGATGTTCGTTTCAGATGTAAAGTTGCTCCTCTGCGGGAGATGTTTTCGGAGCACGGGTTAAAGTTGAACTAAAGGCCGGCGCGGAAATTTCGGTGCGAGTCGTGTCGGGATATGCCAGCTTTCAGAATTTCCAGGATTTTCTGTTTCATCTGTCGCAATAATAACCTTTTGCCAGGCCAGAGTAACATCGTCGTGGCAATATCTAATTACACTAGTCTATTTTTTCTAAGACCAGCGGGATTATTCTACTAAAAGACTATAATGGACTACAGATAGAGTACAATACAGTAATATTATCCTACTTATAGTCTGAGCATATTCGGCTATTTCAAAAAAGATTTGGACTATAATTTTACTTGCTTATTAGCAAATGGCTAGAAAATCTTATTGTGTATCTTTGGCAACGTTGCAGTAGTTAAAAATATTAATCAAAAGAAGAATATAACCTAAAATTTAAATTTGTTTCTCAATCACGTCTCAAAATGAACCTTAAAGTAAGTGCATTCATAAATGAATTCAGAAAAAAAGACAGAAGCTCCGAAAACAATAACTTTTGATGGACTTTATGATGAACCGTAAAGAGTTTGCGTGTAACAAATTTTAGGATGAGCGAGGAAAAATAACATTATGCAGTATATGGGAAAAACTCTCCAAACTTCTAAATAGTGCTAATAGGAATAGTGCATTCAATTTGTAGTTAAAGAAACGCTATAAGAATAATTACCAAATATTCTTTTGTTTAAAGATTTCTCAATTAAAATGCTGTGCCCCTAAAAATTAAATATATCGATCGTCTGGAAGAAGAGAGTTATATCTCAAAAAGTATCATTTTCCAGGATAGCAGTTTTAAATTATTTTAATGTTTATTTAAGCCTACTCCAAAATGAGAAAAAAAATTAGAAAAATATTATATTTTATTTATGTGCCTATTTGAGCTGTTTTCAACATAACGTATTAATATTTTAATTTAATATTATAGTTATAGACCAGGGTCGATAATTTTTAAACAGGTTATACAGGCCCGGATCCAGAGGGGGTGGCGATGTGGCGATCGCCACCCCCAAAGCACAACATTTTTTAATGATCTTCAATTTCTCCAAACGACAACAGGCAGTTAGTCGATATTAATGCAAGTCCCCCTTCCTAACCTACACCTTACGTCATCAAAAAAATAACAACAACAACAACAACAATAATAATAATGATAAAGAAGTGCTTTGCGCCACCCCCAAAACCAGTCTCTGGATCCGGGCCTGCC
>NW_019416339.1:262848-265609 GCF_000390285.2 Anoplophora glabripennis | reverse complement strand
GTTATTTGAATTTTTCACATAAATTTTGAGGTTATGTGAAAAAAGTGTAAATACAAAAGTTGTAGATCTTTTTATTACCTACAACTTTGCCATTTAACTTTTTTCCATAAGACTTGTAGTTTTTCCGGAAATCAAGGGAAACCGTTTTTTACCCTTAAAAACTCACCGCCTTCCCCTTCCCGACCTCAGATCGCCCGTAAATTATTTTTCTTTTCATTTCTGTTATATTCTCTTCCTTTTCCAATGGGTTTCATCCTACTATATTTTTTTTTTTCACTTTTTACCATTTTTGAAGGCTTAAGCACTGGTCTATTAGAGACATTTTGAAAGATGTAACTCTTTTTCCGAGAAATTAAACTCGCTTTTGAGATGTAACTCTCTTCTTCCGGGCGAACGATATATACATGTTAAACTGAAAATTTGATAATTCAAATGGGGTTGGAGCATCTGTTAGCTGCTTTCTTCTTACATTATGGCCACTCTTCTCTCCAAGGTTCCACCTAGAATATTCATTAATATTTACTTAGCTTGATTTTATATGTTCCAACATAACATCTCTTAATATACAATTTAGCTCCTGTTAGGCACCAATGTTGATGGTTATAAGACAATCTATAAATAAGACACTCTATAATTACGACTACAGAATTTCATATTTGAAAGAAGAAGCTACAAGCTTTGGGTCGTTGTATGTAGATTGGGTAGGTTCGCCCGATCACAGCAGCTAGGATCACTGCGAGCTATTTAAAAAGCAGAGTTTACTTTGATAGACCAGACACTATCGAAGGCTTAAAAGTGCGCATAAGAGAAGAAATTAAGAGGCAATTCAAAATTCCACGGGCTGTTAACGGTAGTCATTTTGAAAATCTTCTTTAAGTCACTTAAGATTGTTTAAGTAAAAATCCTTAAGTAATTGTTTTTGAGAAACTCTTTCGCATTCTGTACATTAAATTACCTATGTAATACATTTGTCAATTTTGTTATCAGAAACTTTGCACAAATACCAAAAAAAGTTAAGTACCTCCAATGGGGGCTAGATCACAGTATGTTCATTAGCAAGTTGAATCAATTTGATATATCAGTCTTATTTAATTTTTTTAATTCTGATCTGCATGAAAACAGAAAAAAAACAGTATGTAGAATTGAGTTCCGGTGAAGTTCCTCAGGGCTCCATACAGATCCTCCTTATATTTACAATATTTATTAATAACATTATGGTTAACCTGGTTGCGCACTGTTTACTATTTACAGATGATATGAATATTGGCAAATAGAGTCAACAAATTATTGATAATGCCATGTTACATTGTTTCCTATAATCAAAGAACTCATGCTTCTTACTATAAACTAAATGGATCTACTTATACTGAATACTTTTATTGTTATCTGGGCGTGATCATTAATCATAAATTTACCTTTGCTGAGCATATTAAAAAGACAGTATCATCGGCTTCCAAAAATCTAATTTTTGTTACAAAAATTTCGCGAGGCATCACATATGAGTAAGTTTTATTTACCATTTTTATCCAGAAATAACGGCTACAACCAATACTTTGAAGATGGTTACTCTCCTAGGGGGATATCTCAAAAGTGAAAATTCAAACTTATATTTCAAGGTTTGCTCCAAAATGGCAGTTGATTGCGGTACCTTATCAATATCTAACGACTTTATTCAAAACGATTTTCTCAGAAAATTTTCACTACTTATAAGGTACTTTAGAGGATCATCATAAGCAACAATCTCTATTATTTTTAATTAAAATAGTGAATAATAATTTCGACTGCCCCGATGACATTTGAATATCCAAATATCTAGAATTGAAGTTAGGTCTAACATTACATTTCATCTTCCGGCCCCGCGTACTAACTTATTAAATCATCTCCAATTTTTGTTATATATAATAACTACAACTGCGCATATTGCATTGCCGCATTGCCATATTTACTGTATTATTTCCATATTGCTGTATTGAAAAAATAGGTATTAGAAAAGTTTATTTCTAATTTTGGTGTAATTTAAATATGTAGTATGTTATTTTGAAAGGTTAAGTATAGCATTACAAACACTCCGGCTAACCTTTAAATTTAGATGTACAGGCATGCATTTAATTTAATTTAATTAATTTATTGTAATAGCCATCCAGATGTAATAATGTACTTAATACAATGTATTATTAAATAAATGAAAAAAAAAAATGAAATGAAATGAGAAATGAAATTTTATGTGTGCTTTCAACTCTTTATTTGCTTTGTTTTATTGTATTTGTTATCTTTGTGATATTTTATTACATTCTATTGTCATTCACGTGTCATTGGCTTTTGGCTGTTGGTAGATGTATCCAGCAAATAATAAATAAATAGCATGGTGTACCTACATCTTTTTTCTTAAACACACTAACCGGAAATGAACATATCCTACTTCCAAAATATGTTTTTCAGTGACAAATTCTAGGGTTCTTAGGGACGGTATCTCCTAGCAGTAGTTGACATATTGGTGTAGCAGCTGATCGAATTCTGTCCCATAATTAGTAGTTATTACCCTAAATATTGTCAATCTAGATCAAACATTTTAAGTGATTTTTTTTAATTATTTCAATTTTATATCTCGAAAATTACGAATTCTGTGCCCTATGTAGACCAGGGTCGATAATTATTGAAACCAAAAAAAATTATAGTAGGATGAAACCCATTGGAAAAGAAAGAGAATATAACAGAAATGAAAGGAAAAATAATTTACGGGCGATCTGAGGTCGGGAAGGGG
>NW_019416339.1:193561-262179 GCF_000390285.2 Anoplophora glabripennis | reverse complement strand
TTGAATTTATGTGAAAAAAGTGTAAATACAAAAGTTGTAGATCTTTTTATTACCTACAACTTTGCCATTTAACTTTTTTCCATAAGACTTGTAGTTTTTCCGGAAATCAAGATAAACCGTTTTTTTACCCTTAATAACTCACCCCCTTCCCCTTCCCGACCTCAGATCGCCCATAAATTATTTTTCTTTTCATTTCTGTTATATTCTCTTCCTTTTCCAATGGGTTTCATCCTACTATAATTTTTTTTCACTGTTTACCATTTTTGAAGGCTTAAGCACTGGTCTAATGTTAATATTATGTAGATAAGAATGTTTTTCTAATTTTGAGGTTTCTATCACCAGCTTTGACATGTACAGTTTGAGACATACCTACTTATATTTAACAAAATGGCGGCCACGCTGGATCGGTCACTCCTATATGACCAATTCCAAAGATTAATGACCTAGAGTGGTGCGACAAGTGTGAACGTTTTTAAACACAACTTTTATATTTTTATACATCAAATTCAAGAATTTTCTATCACATTAATTTTCCGACTGTGAAATATATTTATTTGTCAGTTAAATCTTCATCTACAGTTACGATTAACTCTATTTATTATTTATGATAAAAAACAAATTATTGTTAATCACAAAACGATAGTTATTGTAGTGAAATGTAGCAATAATTTGGGGATTAATTGGTATTGATTCAACTGACTTCGGTTATATTTTAAATAATCTTCTGTTAATTAAATTAATATTCAAATGCAAAGAAAACGTAAAAGAAAAACATATAGAACCTTGTAAACTATATTTTCGTGTAACTTGATTCGTCGCTGGCTCCGGCCTATCAGAATTATCCCTAAGCATATTGACGGATTCATAAAAATGATGGGATCAGATGGAGCGTTTGGACTTGACTCCATTTTTATCTGCTATGCTGGGAGGTTAGTCACTCACTCGCCGGTGAGGGGATTTCCAAGTAGCTCGGGGCCAACCGCAAGGGACATTAGGATAGATGACGCGGAGACTGTCGCTCTTCCTCCATTGATGACGATATTTGGCTTCGGGATAATTGGGTCACGCTCTATTTTGGGTCCAAAGACGCACTGACGCACTGTAGTTGCTTTAAGTTCAAAAGATTATGAGATTGTTTATCCACTATGTTTTTCTTCCATCCAGTTCCGACTTCGGGAATTTTTGCTTCCCGAAATACGAACCTGGAACGATCGCGTCGTTAGCTATGCCAACAGCATCATCCTCCGGCGGAGTCATCTGCTGCGGCTATGGTGATTTGGGGCTACTCGAAGCGGTTTTCGATGCGACGGTCGAAACTTTGGAAACTGAGGCGAATTTCGGTAGTTCCCGGAGTGTATAGTCTTCGGCTTCTCGTTGACTGCTTGGAGGTTTTTTTTGGAGCGATGACGAAGATTTTGGAAAGCATCATTTCCACATGGTTTGGGTCCTTGAAACGTCGTTTTCGACTCCGGTTGCGCTTTTGGTAGCTTTGCGGTCTCGATTGAAAAGATGAGTGAATTAACTCCGCTTGAGACATGGAATACGACAATATATATACTTATCTTTACTTTCGCCCTTCCACAACTAATAAGTGGATCTTATTTGTGGAAGGGCGAAATGGGCGGTAACTATTAGACGCTTTCATAATAGCCATCTTTCTCTATCGCACGGATTTCTATGACTTTCTTTATCGCTCTCACGTAATGGCCGATGAACCATGGGGACTTTCCGACCCTGTAGACACGGGTATACTTATCCACTGTTTCTACCAACTTCGATTGAAACGTAATCGTTGCCATTTTTCACTGAAATTCCACTCAAAACAAGCAAATTATATAAAAAAAACGTGAAATGAAGATGAATTTAACCCCTTGAAACGTGTAACTGAAGTCACATGAAACCGTTTTTTCAAGTTTCAAGAAACCTGGTTTCACGAAACTGTTGAAACTAGAGTTTCATGAAACGCAGTGTGCACGGGCCTGTGTTATCTTATCTACCGGTTTCAAGCAACTTCAGTTTCACGTTTCATGAAACGGATTTCATGAAATGCGTTTCTCCAGTGTGCACCGCGCCTTAGTGATGCATTTTTTAGGATTTGAGAAACTATAGAATATAAAAAATGCAGTTAAATGGAGAAAAGTTTTAGATCATTAACTTATAGCGACACTCGCCGTTTTCGAAATAATAAGTACTTCACCGTAACTGTTAGTTTCAAGAATTTTTGAAATATGTAAAAACACAATCTAGCAACTTTTTGCAATCAGTTTCACTGCGTTGAAATTTTTATTCCAAAGTTTCAGCTCTGAAAAAACATCAAATTTCTTTTTTCTTATGGTCACCATTCTGAATTTTATGAACAACAAACCAAACGAGCAATATTTTTCGCTTTCAAAAAAAAAACAAAAAGTATTATTTACTATTATCAGATATATCTACATATTCTGATATATTTGGCACCCCATTTTTTCAAATTACTTTTTGGAGTCTATATGTATACGACACTGAGCATGATCGTGTATATTTTAAAAACAAAATGAAAATAATTTTAAAATAGTATTTACTGGATTAATAATTGTTACTAAAATAGCATATCAAATTTGCATTAACAATATTTAATTTAAGTTTAGACAGACCAGCAGGATAAAAACTAATTTAATTAATTAATATTATTCAAGTCATTTAATTATAAACTTGTAGAATGTTATGTCGATTTTACTTTATTTTTATAATTATTTGAGTCAAAATACAAATTACTAAGTAATATACAGGGTGTTTCTTAATAACGTGCTAATATTTAAGGTTATTCTTGGGTGCATTTTAAGAAAAAAACTTCATATGAACTTAAGTCCTATAAGTTTTAACTTTGAACTACAGGGTGCTAAAGTTTTATGAAAAAACATTTTTTTATGATAACTTTGGTATTACCCTAGATATTTTTTCAAATTTAGTACACGCCTTCTATTCATCGAGATGCATTTTCTGATGTACAAACAATTTTATTATTTTTGCCAGTGCCAGTGCCAGTAAAGGTTTTGTATTTTTGAAGAAAAATATGTTACGTAAGGGTAATTTTCTTTTACCATTCCAAAATGTATTACTGTAATTTCATAATTTCAACGTTTTAAAGTTACTATCTTAAATAAATTGTTCAAAGTTATATAAATTTTTTTTTTTCTCTCGTAAGTGGTCCAATAATAATGAATTTTATTTTTTTATGCGAAAACCGTACGTCAAACGAAAAAAATTCAAGACACCACATTTGCTCAGAAAGGAATGAGGATTTCAAAAATGGTTTTTACTTTAAGAAAAAGCAGTGGCCTAACATATTTTTCTTCAAAAATATTCAATACAAAACCTGTACAGACGCCACTGACAAAAATAATAAAATTGTTTGTACATCAGAAAATGCATCTCGATGAATATAAGGCGTGTACCAAATTTGAAAAAATATCTAGGGTAGGTAATACCAGTTATCATTAAAAAAATTTTTTTCATACAACTTTAGCACTCTGTAGTTCAAAAGTTAAGACTTTTAGGACATATGATCATATGAAGTTTTTTTTCTTAAAATGGACCCAAGAATAACCTCCTTAAATATTAGCACATTAAGAAACACCCTGTATTTATGGACTCTTTTTTTGTGAGACAAATATCTCCATATATTTAACAAATTAATTAAGAAACTCATGATTTGTAATCCTTTTAGTGCAAAGATTTATTTCCTTTTAATGCAAAATAAATAAAGAAATATTAAAAATATTAAAATTATTGGTAGTGGTAAGAAATAGTTTCGAATTTAATTTAACACTTTTTTATTAACACAGATCTATGTAGCCTTAGAATGTAGACACAATAATAAGAAATTAAATTTTAACAAAATTTTATTAGAATTATATCCACTATACTAAATTAATCATTAGTGCTTTATCAGTAAAATGATGGTTGATCATAGAAAAGAGAGGACTTTTTACAACTCTTACTGAATTATTTCTTTATTAAATTTCTGTCACTATTGCACAGAACTTATCAGATAATAACATTAAGACGTTAAAATGCTTTTGTACAGGTTGCATTTAAATGATACTCGAGCCAATTAGACCTTTTCAATTGTCAGTTACAGGGTATAAGACGTTTAAAGAGAACACAGAAATGCAAAATCTAGGAAGATGTTTGACATATTAATGAAACTTAAGTTGGGAACTAAATAAAGGCAAAAATTCACTTAAAAAAATACAATGAATGACTGGACTTCATCGAAATTCAGTGGCATACAAAATTAACCAATAATTATATATATTTTTGTATTTAAAACCGTAATTGCAACAAAAAAATTCTATAAATATTTTTATTATTGTCTTATATGCATTTAGATAGTTAAGTTTTGTGCATATTGCATGTAAAATCAGAAAGGTCATTTTTCTTTGAAATAAAATTGCAAATAAAATGTACCAATACAATTTTCAAAATACTCGCTGGTGTCAAAATGCTGTGATTCTTAACGTGTGTGTCCTCCTCGTTATCTCCACTATTGGTTGAAAAGATTATTTGGTTATTATTTAAACGCTCAGTTTTGAGCAGACAGTTTTTCTTAAAATAAAGTAAAAGCAAGACAGATGTGATAAATTCCTATGTAGGAAGTCTTCTGATTTTAGCTACTATGAAAGAACACCTAAAAAATATTTCTTAAATGGGTCCCAAAAGATCATAAGCCTTTTTATGAAAATATAATAAACTCAAGCAACAGCCAAAAGCCAACAGCCAACATATATCCTAATATACAAATATTTAAGTAAACGTTGGTAGACGTTGCTGTAGATTGTTGTAGATTAATTCAAAAATAAACCTGTCAAAATTTCCAGAATATTCCCTTTGGTATGAACACTGGCATGATTTTAATTTGTATCTATGTTTACCAGATGCTTGTTTCAGTTCCTAAAAAGTTTAAAAAATGATTTGAGGTGAAGTTGTAATCAATTTAATTCTATATTCAGTAAATTTTTACCTTTATTTAATTAATGTGTCAACCCAAGTTCTTTTCATCTACATTAAATGTATTTTGTGAATATTTATAATGTTTTTCAAATATTTAAACACCATGTAACTAGCAAAGCAAAGTTTGAACGAAGATATATCTATTTGTCACAATTATTATCATATTTTGTCCTCAAGAATACCTATCTGGTGGCATTTATGCTTCTTAATTTAAATACACCCTGTATTAAAGAAAAAATGTACTTATATAGGTATTTTAGTAGTAATCGTTCTGATTTTTGTTGATATTTATCTAAGTATTTAAATAATCTTTACATTTTGAATTTATAATATGCAACAGATACATACAACAATAATTCTGAGTCTCCATAGGTATAGATTTTTAAAATAGACCATATATAATAAAAATGAAAATCTGGTTAAATTTAACATATTTTGAAACATAGTTTTCAAAATGTATTGGCTATTATATTCTAAAGCTTGATTTTAAACGCTGAATGGATACGTTGCCAATATTGATATGTTTATAATAGAGGAATTAAATTAATGACGTGAACATAAACCATCCCTTTAAAATATTATTATAGGCATTATGTAGACAATATTTTAATGGTAGTTAGTTGTTTACAAATTGCTTAACAAAAGGAAATATAAATTTTTACTTCATAAATTTTAGGTATATTCGAAACAATTTTTTTAATGAAAAGACGAAAATGTCAGTACTGTATAGTCACAGAAAAATACGTATAATTAAAAATTAAGCAAGTTATAAACAATGTGCCGGCACAGAAAGATTTATAAACAATTCTAAATATCTGTTCACACTCAAATTTTTGCATATTACTTAACTATTTTATAAAACTAAATAAACTGCTAAATGTTACATTAAAATCTAATTCGCATTTTCACAAGCATCTATCCAATCGTTATAAACGTCTACAGGTTCTGATAAGAAGTTTATAGTGGTCTGAAAATCTTCTAGACAAACTCGACATGTTATTCGAGCAGTACTTCGACCTTTATCCCTAAAAAAGTAAACCATTAATAAATGGTAGCAATTGATCAAAAGAAAACTGATGTGTTTCATAAATTCTCCATAAAATTTTCAGAAAGGCTTCTTACATTTTAACATCACAAGATTTTTCATGATTGCAGAATGGACAATTAAATTGTGTATCCAATGGTTCTATGGCTTTTCTCTTAGGCGCTGGCTTCCTCTTAGACTTCCTTCGACCCATTTTCTACTTTTAATAGAATGTAATTTTCGGGCAAATCGAATACCAATTCAGAAATGATTGTTTATTTATGTTGTTACAATACAATTAGATGTTTGTCAAACGTCAAACGTCGGATGAGAAATATTAATTTTTGAACTGTGCACTTGTTCAGCGTTACCACATTCGCTTTGCTAGTCCATTTTTTACGTTACAGCAAAATAACATTTCGGTACATATTCGTTCATACGTAAACTTGGTTATAACTTTGTGAATGAAATATGAAAATGGTGGAAAACTTTATATCAATGAAGGATAGATTTGCTCTTATCTTGCTAAAAATTTAAGAAAGTACTTTAATAAATTTACTTATTTAAGGAAATATTACCAACAATTGGTATTCTTGCCAACATTTGAAAGTTCATTTAAAAATGACCTAACTTGGAAATTGGTGAAATGACAAATTAGTGATGGGCATAATCGACCAATTTTGATAATCGAGTTATCGGTAATCGAGTACTTCTAATAATCAAGTAATCACTCGAGATACGAGATATTGGTCGTTTTCATCCCAGCGGCGCACAAATATGTTTGTATTAGTCATATATTACTTATAAGCGTAGCTAAAAAAAAAAAAAGCTCACGCACTTCAAAACCTAACCACTTTTTCGTTTTATTCTAAAAAAAAGGTTACGCAATCAGTGACTATTTGCAGTATGCACTAACATTTTGGGGTGCAACCGTAGGGTAATAATCACTCGAGTGGTGGGAGTAAACATCTCGAGATATCTCGAGTGATCTCAATAATCGAGTACCACTCGATTTTTCACTCGAAATCTCCCATCACTATGACAAATGACAATGACAGTTCTGTAACCTAGAAAACTTGTCTTCCAATTTCTAGAGATGGGCTAAACTGCTCTTTTTGCGGAGCAGTGACACCTGCTACTGCTCCGGCAACAGAGCAGTGACAAATAGCTGCGATTTTTCGGAACAGCTCCTGGTAGCGCGCGCATACATTCCTACCGTGATATGTTCCCTTATTTCCGCGTCAGAGTTCATAAATCGACACCTGTCGTGCTTAATAGCGGCTAGCGTTAGGGATACTTTCGTTATGCGCTGTTTTTCAAGCATGTGCCAACTTTCGTAGATTTAGCTCAATTTGTTATTTCGCTTTCGCATTATTTATTTGAATTTGATATAGCGTCGTGACCCGTTATTTTGTCCTAAATTACTACTAATAAATTTTTATTACAAATAAAATTGGAAATGGATAAACGAAGAAAATCTTTCCTGTGGAATTTATTTTTACCAACGCATGAAAGTAAACCTTGTTGTAATACATATATGCAAGCAAAATATTTGTTATAAATCTTCAATCACCAATTTAAAAAGACACATAGAACGACGACATCATACAGTGAGTACAGTGCCAGATATTCAAAATTTTTCCGCGAGTGCAACAAAAACAAATGAACAGTCGCATGTTTTTTGCTGTCTATGTGATTTTGTAAACAAAAACTGTTAAAATATTTGTAGCGCAGCAACCAGCAATACACGCATTGCTCTATATAGTCGCTGAAATACAATGTCTTTAAATCAAACGCGACTGTACTGAGACTGTATTGTGTTTAGTGTGTGACACTGTGACTAATACAAGCACAGTTCGCAACGGCTGAGCGAGAATCTGCTCTGCTGTGGCCGGCACGCCTGAGCTATGTCTCTGGCGCTAGTAAATTGCTCTTTGCAGTAAATGCTCCGAAAAATCACTGCTTCTTTTGTCGCAGCGGAACAGTCAGCTCCAGTGACAACTGCGGAACAGTGCCAAAGTAGCAGACAGTGAAAGAGCAACACATCTCTACCAATTTCCAAATTATGTTATCTGGAATATAATTAGAATTGCCTTGTTTTTATATACTTTTGTCTAAGAAATATATGTTGAAGAAGTGATAAATATATGGAAAATCATGACTTTTCAAGTGGAATTTCAAGCAGTTGTTTTTGCAGCTGGAAAAGGATCTCGAATGTCTGAAATAACAGCTGGAAAACCTAAATGTCTTTTGCCTTTAGGTCCCAAACCTCTTGTGTGGTATCCTTTGTATAAATTACAAACTGCTGGATTTTCTGGTAAATAATTTGTACATATGTTAGAAATATCGGTTAACACAAATACATTCCAGATGTAATTTTAATAGTATTAGAAACTCAAAGAGCTGAGATACAGAGCACATTGGAAAGAACTGATCTTGATCTGAAAGTAGATTATGTTTCCATAAATGACAATGAAGATTTAGGTACTGCCGATAGTCTTCGCTTGATTTCTGATAAATTAAAGTCTGATGTTCTCGTCATTTCTTGTGATTTTATTAGCGACGTAAGTTTGAAAGGGATATTAAACACTTTTAGGGCACATAATGCATCTGTGACATCATTATTTTTATATCCTCAACAGAGTGAGAACATTATAGTGCCAGGACCAAAATCTAAATATAAAACAGGTAATTGTCTTTTGATATTTTAACTAAAATCTTATATTTTAACATAAAATAATTTTTCTTATCCAATTTACCTCGGTATTCATGATATGCAGGATGATTTATATGACAATTTTTTTTTATTTGATGTAGAACGTGACTTAATTGGAATTGATGAGCAAACTAGTAGATTGGTATTTCTGGCTTCAGCTAGTGATTTTGAAAATGAATTGTCATTGCCAACCACTTTGCTTAAAAAACATACCAATGTTAAAATTTACAGCAACTTGATAGACTCGCATGTATATGTTTTGAAAAACTGGGTTATCCAATATTTGAAAAGTGAAGAAAATTTCATGTCGATTAAAGGAGAATTATTACCACATATTATCAAGAAACAGTTGTCTAAACCTCCAAAACCAGCTGATACTAAAGAATCTATTGTAAATATTCAAGACAGTGGTGATATATTCGTATTTGCAAAAGAAGATGAATTGGATTTGGAGATTAAAAATGCATCCTCATATAATGATCATATTGGTGATTTAAGACCTGCATATCATAGTGACAGTATAAGGTGTTTTGCTTATATACCTCCAAAAGATACGTTTGGAATTCGTGTTAATACCCTACCCTCGTATTGGTCTATTAATGCTAAGGTAAATATAAATATATACATATGCTTACAGGGTGTTACAAAAACTATAGATCAGATTAATTGCAGGTTCTTAGAGTGTGAAAATAATTTCTTTTGTTATGGTATTTTCAATTCCGAATGCTCTTTTCTAAGATACAGGAAGGATATCGGAGCTATAAGGTGGTACCCAAAAGTTCTTGCAATTTGAATCATGCATGTGAACGAACATAGTTACAGTGAGACACCGAATGTGAGATTGTATGGGTCTGTATGATTAGCAGTTTCATTGTAAGCGAACGTGATTGTTATTAGTGAACAGAACAATTTTTCATTACCTATTGTGTTTTCTTGTGTTTGTAATTTTGTAATGGCACATTTTAAACTTACAATTAGTAAGATTGTTGCAGAAACATACAAAATATTAAAGAAAGCATTTGGGATTGATTCTTTAGATCAAACACTTATACACCGCGGTCGAAATTATAGAGAGTGACTCATCGCTAGCTTTTGGACTAGTAAGGGGGATGAAGCGTGCCGGGAACAAAAATCCATTGGCGTGTCTGCGTAAAAGGCAACAAGATATAGGAAATATTGAAAAAACATAATAAAACATAACATCTAATATTTTTTACGGTTTGCTATAACCGGCACTTTGATCAATTTTAATTATTATAGCATTTTGAAACGTCCCAGTTGTGTTTTTTATAATTTATAAATTTACTATAGCCTCGGAATTAGACCCCTCGTCTACGCTTATGCTATGACGTTTCTCAGGACGGGTAAATCAAGTCCGTTTACACCCACTAAATAAGCATTTCCCTCTTCCCTACCAAGTGCAAAAGACAGAGATAGAATATAGATCGACGTTCAGTGTAACTCAATCTATAGACGATTACAGATTCTATCGATGTGCGTAGCGAGCGGCACAAAGATAAATAATATTGAACCGTTATAAAAGAAATTTTATATTTTATACGCGTTATGGTAATAGTGTTTTTATATTATGTCTAAGTCACTCTCTATAATTTCGACCGCGGAGTATAGGACAGGTCTAAATATGTTTTTCTTTATTTTTGGGTATTTTGCCACTTTGTGAAAAAATTTAAAAATTACTTTGCTTGTAGTGAAATAAACCCTTGTACCAAAAGTATCAGTCAAGGATTATTTTTATGAAAATAGTTTTGCTAACAAAAAAATCTCACACTGAAAAAAGTGGACAACAGACCTTTAAAAAGCTATTAATGTTTCGAAAACCTATCTGAACTTTTTTACTTACGTTTTAGTTACTTTGACAGTTTAAATTTGTTTGCTTTTAAATTATAAAAAAAACTCAAGTTATCGATTACTTTAAATTTTTCCTTCGACGACGCCATATATTTTAAAAATTCTTAAATGAAAAATGACAGGGAAAGTTGATCTATTTTTTTGTAACATCTTCCATACATAGAATTACTTACAAAATAATGCCCTTCATATTTTTAGATTATAGATAGGTGGGAAAAAATAACTAATGGCAAAGAATTGGTTTTAAAACATCCAAAAGCGGTTATCGCATCAAACCAAGTGGACAATAAGTGTATTATATGGGAGGGGGCGAAATTGAATGAAAAAACATCTTTCAAAAATAGTATTGTTGGCGCCAACACTGAAATATGCAGTTTTAGTAGAGTATTTAATAGCATTGTCATGAATAATGTTACGATAAAGGAAAAGTAAGTAAAAATACATATTTGGTATATTTAAAGTATTAGCAAAAATTTGAGGTGTTGTGTTCTTTTCATTTTACACTTTTCTCAAATTTTTAAAGAAAATTCTAAAACAGCTTTTTGTTCAAAGAAATATAACAAGACCATTGATTTACTTGCAATAAAATTATTTAACTTTATTTACACTGGGTGTGCTAGAAACGTTAGGATATCACTCAGTCACAGGTTCCAAGGTCAAAATAAGATTATGGAGATTAGTTTTCCCATATATCTAAGTAAACGCCTACTGAAATATGGTTCACTGAATATGATGTGGTACTGCAAAATATGTTCTAGGATCACTCTAAAACTGTTTTAGCTAGACATATTTGATTATTTCGATGTATCTCATCAACAAAATTTTTTATCTCATGAAAACTGATATTTGCTGAGGATTTAATACAGTGGAAACTTGGATATCCGAACACCCTTTTATCCGAATATCCACTTATCCGAACACGAAAAAAGCGATGGTATTATCCGAACAGGTTTTGATTAACCGAACAAGGCCACTCCTCCCCAATGATCTGGGTGAAGGGGCTGCTCACTTCGTCTGTCAGACGAACATGTTTCGTATTCGTAAGCATATGTTGTACCTTGTGTTAAGAGTGTGCATTTCTCAACGTTACGTTTTTGAACATATTTTATAGTTTTGAGATATCGAAGAGAAAGCGTATGTTCCAACAGAAGAAGAAATACAAAAATGGGCACTGGAAGAAAAGATGCAATGGAAGCGATGAATGATAATGACATATTACTGATCGTAAAAAACTTGGAGGAGGAGGAGGAGGATGAGAGTGAAGAAGAAATTTGCACTAGTCATATCACTCAACGGAAGATTACAGATTTTTTTAAAAAGTGAACTACATATCAGTAAAACATGTTAAGTTTAGTTTATTACACCAAAGATTATATTTTGAATTCCATTGCTACTTTGAATAAAGATTTTTGTATATGTTTCCATTTCAAATTTGATTAGGTATCCGAACAAATCGGTTATCTGAACAGTAGCTTGCAATAATTAGTTTGGATAATCGAGGTTCCACTGTATAGACAAATCTTCAGAGTTATTTTTACTGAAAAATGGGGTGTTCAAATATTGATAAAAATGAAAAAAGTAAATGAATATAGTTCAAAGTGTACTATAGATGTTTAAAAATTGTCATATTTATTTTACATCATTTCAGCAGCCATAGCAGTGTTCTTAGAAAGCATTTTAAGAAGTGTGTTTATATTAACTTTTCTCTAATTTGTATTCAAATATAAAATCAGAATTCTCTGAAGAAAATCATAATTTTTAGTATGTTCAGTGCCAATAATGCAATCGTTTTGCTCTTGCTATTTATATTCATAGCAGATATAATTTTATGAGACGCAAACATTGAAAATAAATTTCACATTAGCCAAGCTAATTTAGAAAACCATTGAATACACATAAAAAAATGGTAGGGTGGTGAAGAGGGTGACCACACCAAGAAAAGAACTCTGTATAATTTACATTTAAATAATCAAAGACCAAATAAGAGATTCGGAATTGCTAGTTTCTCTGGATTATAGGTCTGTTTTATGGAAAGAATGTTTCATTGTTTCTATTTATTGGGATTATGAAAAACTTTAAAAATTGATAAAGTAAATCCTCGTGCCAAAAGGGTTATAAGAAAAACAGACAGGAAATGAAAAATATATTACTATGTATCGCCCAGTTCACAAGTTTTGACATTTCGGAAAGCAATCTGTTTTTGTTTTCAGTATTCAGAAATGACTACGTTTTAAAATTATTCTTGGCAGTTTTGACAATCATTGCTGGACCTTTTTACATAAGGGAATTTTTCCAATGTGCATTTGCTATATAAATAATATATAGTATTATTTANCGGAAACATTGCAAGTGCTACGTCAGAGAATTGTAGAAGAATGCCGATTAATAACTGCGGATGTCTTTAATAATGTTCGAACAGAATTTGAAAACAGACTGTATTATTGTTTGGAAGTTAACGGTTGGCTTGACTGTCAAAAAAGCTCCCCCCAAGAACAAAAATCGACGGGTCTCGGCGAATTTTGAAATATTATTCGGTTTTCCAATTATAGGGGGGGTCAAATTTTCGTTGGGATGCCCTGTATATCGCCCACTTCACAAGTTTTGACATTTCGGAAAGCAATCTGTCTTTGTTTTCAGTATTCAGAAATGACTACGTTTTAAAATTATTTTTGGCAGTTTTGACAATTATTGCTGGACCTTTTTACATAAGGGAATTTTTCCAATCTGCATTTGCTATATAAATAATATATAGTATTATTTAGTTAGTAAATGCAGATTGGAAAAATTCCCTGTTATCTAAAAAAGTTCTTATGGTTTACTATTAAGACTGACAAAAGAAACCATAATAATAAGAGTCCTGAAAATGTAATAAAACAACAGATCAAATTTTATATAGACTTTATTTCCATCAGATTGATCTAAGATCCAGAGAAACTAACAATTCTAAAATATATTTATTAAGGTCCTCTTTTTGGTATAAAAAAGTGTCTTTTCATGGTACCACATTCAGCCATATCTCAGTAGGCCTTGACTTTTTTTATATAGGTAAGTTGATCTAAAACGTCTTATTTTCATTACATAGGTATGTGTTCGAGTGCAGTCTCAGCTTTTCTGGTACATACTGTATATTTTGCTCATTTCAGTACTATAAATTTTCATTTTAGGGTAGCATTAGAGAATTGTATAGTTTGCGATGGAGTGACAATAGAAAGTGGGTGTCAAATTAAAGGGTGTTTAATAGGCAGTCATCATGTAATACCTGAACAGTCTGAACACACCAATGAAGTTCTTACAGATTCCGACAGACTTATGGAATTTTGATCCATGACTGTAATCTTAAGCGTTAATATTTATTAATGTTCCTTCACACAAAACATCTTTTACGATCAATACAATGTTAAAACTGATTTATAGAAAAAATTCAGTTGGATTTTGTATGACAACAAGAAATAAAATAACATTTCGGACAGAGTATATTTTATTTCAAGAACAGGATTAACACTTTATCATTTATTTCTATTGACACTGTAACTGAAATCATTAAAACACTTTTTGATCCAATCTACAATGTTTTTGGCATAAATTGGAAAGGATTCCGAGATCCACTCCACTGAGACATTGGGTGCCATTAATAGTATTCCTCCTACCACAATGAGGGGCCACAGAATAGAGAAAATTAACTGTAGTATTTTTGTAACAACAACCCAAGCTCCAATAAAAGTTAGCACTGTTAAAACAACAGTTTGTATTTCGGTATTCCATATTGATGGTGGTATCCACTTGATCAAATTTAAAGTTGAAGTCATGGTTTCTTACACAGAAAACTAATAATTTAACTTTTCAAATGTCAGTGTGACTGACAGATACAAATCGCACTAGTATTCATTAATCTAAACGTAGTGGGCAAATGCAAGTACAGTAAGGCAGATGAGATAAAAAAAATGTGCCTACTTTTCTGCTTGCCTTTTAGAGAAAGGCTCATTAGTCTTGTGACTGCAATTCATTAGAAAGTGTTTTTTAGATTATTACTTAAATTAGAAAATCTTACTGATTAGAGTCAAAAGCCATTGGCTTTTTAGATACAGCATGCTATGGTTTTAGAAAAATTAAAATATTACATGCAATCAAATATCTCTGATGAAGATATGTGACACAAAAATTCATTGTATTACCTAATATACATATAACTTTGTTAACCAGAGTGAGTAGAGATGTGTAGTTCGTGAACGAATAGTTGAAAAGAACTATTCACTTCCAACGAACTGCAAACGTGCGCGTGCCTCTAGCTAGATTATACTATGTTCATAGGTTGAAACCGAAACCGACCGGTGATGCGATGAGGATCGTGCTACTGTCGCTGGCTACTGGAGATTTAAGAATTGAGAGATGTATAGTTCGTGAACGATTCATTTCGAACAAATTATTTCAGTATTCTTTTATTGTGCAGTGCTTACCGTTTACCGTTAATTGATCTGCGAATATATTCGTCGTAGTAGATTAAGTTCTTTGTTTAGTTGAAACATTGAAACCGATTGACGAGGCAACAAACATGCTACTGTTAATTATCATCAGTTATGAAGCTAATGTTTTGCGTTTATTAAATTTACTATATTAGCTATAGTTGTTCCAAGAATCCAACCGACTTTCGTCAGGGGTGACGTTGCGCAATAGTTTTAATTGTCAACATAATTTTCCATAGTTTGTTGCATTAATAACATAAATTTTTTATAATCTCTTTGTAACATGCTGCGCCGGCTACTGCACGTGGCACGATGTCAGCTTCGACAAAAATAAACCATTGCCGCTGCCGCTGTCAGGTCGTCAGGTGTCGATGCTGAGCTGAGCAGCTCATTCCTGGTGGGGAAGATAGGTAGTAAAATTGAGTCAAGGCAAAAGAACTACAGTTCATTTCCAACTGTAAAAATGAACTATTCTTTAAAGTGAGTAGTTCACAAACGAACTATTCAGCAAAGTGAACTGCAACGCCCATCTCTAGTAGTGAGACACCAGATTGAGACACTGTCATGGAGAACGTCAGAATCTTTTCATAATACAGGGTGATTCACAAATGGTGACCAAAAATTAAACCTTTTATTCCTTGGTGAATCTTTTATATAAAAATTTTATCTAAGACACTTCGTTAAAAATATACAGGGTGTTAAAATTAAAAAATGTTTACAACTTTTTTAAATAATTTAAAAACTATTATGTGAAATTATTTGAAATTGGGCACATGTATGTATGTAAACCTTATCCAAAATCTGAAGACTTTTCTTAAAATTTAGAAGCCTCAGTGGTGGAGATACAGAGTATCGGTGGCATTTTTTAAAATAAAATAAATAAATTTTCTACAAATAACTACTCTTTTATGTATTTCGAAAAAAGCCTATCATTTTAATGATTTTATTTGACTACATGCTCAAAAATACCTCCATTTCGACATATACAGGCGCAACATATTTTTATTAACGAAAATGTAATTTGTTCGAAATTTATTGTTGCTTGAATCTGATGAAAAGCATTATTTATTCTTTCTTCTGTCAAAGTTGCTATCGCAGCCTACTGTGTAATTTTAAATCACATTTTATTCAAATATCAAAGTGTGTTTTCAGTTCGTATCTTAAGTTTTACTCGAAAATCAGGCTTTTTTAGAAAAACATAAGAGAATTGTAATTTGTAGAAAATTGAAAGACGAATCCGAAAATATCATGATTGATACCGTAAAGCAGTGGCATACTATTTAATTTAGAAAAATATGTCACCGATAAACTGTATCTCCGCCACTGAAGCACCAAAATTTTAGGAAAAGGCTCCAGATTTTGGACAATGTTTACGTACATACAAGTGCCCAATTTTAAATTATTTCACTTACTAGTTTTTAAATTATTTCAAACAATTTAAAATATTTTTTTAAGTTTAACACCCTATATCTTTTTAACGAGGCGTTCTAAATAAAAACTTCATAGCAAAGACTCCCCTTAAAATTCATAAAAGAATACGAGGTTTAATTTTTGGTCACCCTTTGTGTATCACCCTGTATATTAGTTTTAGTGATTCAGTGTATGTACCCATACAGTGAATACAGGATATTTTCTGAATTTAAGTTTTTCTGTAATATGACGTAACTCAATAAAGTAGACAAACTTTTAATTTCAGTGTTGGATGTAGTGAATACAGGGTATTTCTAAGTCAATCGCATTATCAAATTATTTATTTTTTATTACCTTTCCATAGATATATAAAATACCATATATAGTTGTTATTTTAGCTTTGTTTTGGTTCGGACAGAGAACGGTTCTAGGACGGTTCAAATTAGTTGACCATTCCATTCATAAGAACATCTCAGTCAAGATATACTGACAATATACTTAGGTAACTATTTTGAACTGTTCTAGGACTATCCAATGACAGAACCAAAACAAGCCTTTTATCTCATTGTTGAAGCTATTCAACCTACAATTTTCAAAAATTAAGTAATGATTTGAAACACTTGCCGAATTGTCCTTCCTTTTCCCAATACTTGTGTTATTTATTTTTGTACGTTCGCAAACAAAACCAAAAGTGGTCATGTGGATATACACTGCCATTGTGAGATCAATGTTAGCCTACGGAGCTGTCTTCTGGTGGCGGAAAATCCAACAGACACAGCTTAACAAAAGCTCAGCCAGGTACAAAGGATTGCCTGTCTGAGCATAATTGGAGCTATGCAAACAACACCCACCATAGCAATGGAGGTAATGCTGTGCCTGCCACCTCTGAAAATCTATCTAAGAGAAGTGGCCTTGACAACCATGCTTCCCTTCAGTAACGTTGATTTCAAACCGGATGTACGATGTGAAGTTAAGAGTCACCTATGGAATGAGATCGTTAGGAAGGTGCCCCTTCTGCAGGCAGCAAAAATATATTAGTTTTACTCAACATGTTTTTTCCATGAATAATTCTATAGATGCTAATGCAATAACATTTTTTGAGAAGATTTAGGCTGCCTTCCTCAAAAAAAATTATGACTAGTTTGGATACCTAAGAGACGAGATATTAATAAAATAATTTTTCACGATTCACGAGGGTCTTGTGAGAATGTAGATTTTTTTGGTCTTTCCACTCAGAATGCGCAACAATTGACGAACAGTTCCCACAGCAACATGTTAATTTAATAATATTCTTGATGTTTCAGATAGTTTAAAATGGCAACCAAGTTTTGACCAGAGGAAGACGAGAAATTAATCGATCTTGACGATTGTATCCGTCCTTTTCAAATGTCTGTTAGAAAACATTCGATTTTCACTATTATTTTGACGACGACAACTAATTAAATTTAAAAGATCTTTTTCGATAAGTATTGTCAGCAAAAAATGTTCAGCCATTGTCATGAAAAAAAAAAAATTGCCAAAATAAATATTTTCGTCTACATTCATCAGCATACAATCATAAGCACTAAATCTAACAAAAACCCTCCTTCAAAACCGATAAAGTTGAACACTACAGATTCTGCTAACTGCGTACGTCGTCTGCGACACACAGTTCTAACAAAGCAAAGCTTAAACAAACAGAATGATCGAATGCGAGCCAGCGAACGCAGCGCCGAGCGCGCCAGCCAAGTGCAACGTTGCCAAATCTAAAGGCTTACTACTCTAGTCACTAGCAAATCTACAGACACTCATTTGACTTTAGACATAGCCTTAAGCTGGAACATAAAGATAACATTATCAGCTGATATTTATGTACAAATTAATAATTGGATAGTCATCTTACACAGGCCTCTATGTTTTTGATCATTGTGTAAATCCAAAAGAGATAACGTTTTACTTACGAAACAATACAAGTCTCTTAAGTAATAGCTCTTTTCTTTTATTCATGATTTCAGAATCATAACGCGTTACGATCCAAAATCTAGCAACCTCTGATTGGTTTCCATCGGTTCGTAACACGTTATGCTTCCGAAATCATGAATAGAAGAAAAGGGCTAGTGTCAACAAATATGAATGAAAAATAACATATCTATGTTCCATGGACATGATCATATCTACAATATTTGCTTGGGGTTGGCTGCAAGCTCTATGCAGGCCTCAAAAAACAAAAAAGTTAATTTTATTACTTTCCATATAAAATTTGATCACGTTTTGATTTGATTCTAAAAACAAAAAAAAGGTTGCCCCCACTTACCGATATGGCAAAGATGATAATATGTATCTTTTTTCCTGGGGTATGCACCGAATTTTCTGGGGTGGGCCGTGCACACCCCCACCCTCTCCTAGCTACGCCCATGTCCATGAACTATGCGAACATGATGTAACACTTTTTTTTCAACAAATAAGTAATTATATAAATACGAGGTCTGTTAGAAAAGTATCTGACCCTATTTTGTTTTGTGAAAACTTGATGGATTAGCAAGACCAAAGAAGACCCTCAAAGTGTGCAGCAATGTCAAAGTGATGCTGACTGCTTTCTTTGACTCCACGATGTGGTACACCACGAGTACGCACCTCAGGGTCAAACCATCACTAAAGAGTACTACAGGGATGTCCTCAGACGCCTACGTGATGCTGTGCGTAAGAGATCGGATTTTTGGTCAGCATGAAATTGACGCATTCATCACAACAATGCTCCAGCACATTCCTCGCACTTAATTGAGACTTTTTTGGCAAAAAAACAGATTCCTGTGGTTCGACAGGCTCCTTACTCTCCTGATATGGCCCCCTGCGACTTCTGGCTGGTCCCCAAACTCAAGAGGCCATTGAAAGGAAAGCGATTTCAGACAAGGAAAACTCCAACTTAAAAAATACCCTGTATATGATTGTATATCTATGTTTGTATGTGTATGTAAGAAAAATTAAAAAACAGAGAATTTGTTGAAAATGCGTTTTATTTAAATTTTATATACAAAAATACTTTACAATTTCATAACTTTAACTTACTCAACAAGTATGTACATTTTTTTAAATGTTACTGTAGGTAGGTTCTACTTTTAGCGTCATTCATTTTTTCTAAATTTAAAAACATTTTGGGATTATAGGAAAGCAGGGGTGGCTCTTGAACATTGGAGTTGTCATATTTTTATAAAGAAGCATGGGACCCATGAAGACAACTTTCATGATGAAAAAATTTCAAACGTTATTTACAAAATAAATTAAAATAGGGGTTCCCATCCTGTGATCATGAAAAAGGTTACAGATATTTGTGCAATAAATGTTTTTCATATTCTCATAAAAACAATTGGGTGTTCTCCTATTTTTCACGAAATTAAATTTCCTTCATTCTCTTTCAATTTTAATTTGATAGTAACATCCCTAACTTAAAAAAATAAAATTTCGTGAAAAAGAATAAAACTCCAAATTGTATTTATTAGCTGTAGACATATGTGCAACTTCTTTTGAGATCCCAGGGTGGGCACCCTCTTATTTCTATTTCTTATTTTGCAAATTTTATTTGAAATTATTTCATCACAAGACTTCTCTAAGCAATCATGTAAAAAAACAGTATGGGTCCCATGCATGTTTATGAAGATATGGCCCATTCAATTTTTACCATCCACCACTGTAAGAAAGAATTTACAGAGACCCTTAGCTGTGAAAAAATGTCTGTAGTTTAAAAATATTACAAAACATGTTATATTGACTAACTACTTTATTAATTTACAAACACTTGCAATATACTAATAAATGGTATTTTCATAATAAAAATATAAATACAGCATAACTCAACCTGAACAAAACATAATTTTTCCATATTCAGTAGAAGGGGATAAATTAAACAGTATAATACTTGTGTTATCGACAGTTGATAGTAAATAAAATTACACTTTCATTAACATTATAACTTATAACTCAATAAATGGTAAATTTTAATTCAAGAATTATTTAAGTGACAAAATATGTATTTCAAACATTATCGTAACAAAGTTTGGCAATCGAACAACTTTTTTCTTTTAGATTTTAATTTCAATGGAAAATTTCTCTCAGCCCATTAAGTGTTAACTATCTCTTAAGAAAATGGTGAATACGGCAGTAGCGCTCTCTTCTTAACAATTTTACTATGAATTCTATTTCCGATGCAAAAGCTGCGGAGGGAAGAAGCAGCGAATTATCTTCCTAGATCTTACTTTTATAAGAACACAACTTTTTATAACTTCATAAGGTTTGTCTTACTTTAGACAGTACTACCAACCGATAAAATTTCTTATACTATTTCATTTATACATCATAGAGTTGAAAATAACTACTGGTACTGAAGTAAGTAGATCCATTATAGGTGTACTGAAAATATCTTTACAAGAGCTATAACATTTAGCCTGCTGTCGTACATCACGGTAGATGAGAAGTTAGCTAGATATTTGGATGGAACTCAATAAGATGTAGCAGATCATTTATTCAGGTGAGTGGTTACTAAACTGTATATCCGAAGACGTGGTTCACCTGCCAAGTAGTTAGCCAACTTCTCATCTAGAGATTCACTTGCAGTGTGGTTATAACCTTAGAACTGATTTCTTAATTACACTAAAGTCATGTCACATTGTTATGACAATGCTTTAAAGATTAGATTTAAAGGAATTTTAGTTTAACATGAAATCGGTCCTAATAAATTTATACAGTGCATCTGTAAAGTGACACATAAATTCGATAGTCCAATATTTTTTATTGTGAAAAACACTCGAACTTGTCGATTTTTTCTAATTTTCTTTATAATGACTCGTGTAGAAAACGTCATTTCCAATTTTTTTTTAAATAGAAAGAAGTTATTTTTGTTTCTATTTTCGAACAGCTGTCTCATTATTTTTTTAAATTTTTAAATTCTTGGTAAATTAAAAAAAAAATGTTTTGATAAGTTTCCACTCTGCTTTCTCATTAATCTTTTCAGATATCAAAATATTTATAAGAATTAAAATTATATGAATTTTTTTACCTTATGTATATTGTACATATACTTACAGATATTTAGACAGAATGTGTTTTATAATTGCGGTGAATAAGGTTTGAAAGATCTATCTCTAATAATAATGGAGATGTCGATAATTAAATGAGTAGGCCATAAGCATTTGTTAGAAAAACACTCGATTGCATAGTAAATAATATTAATTTCTTTCTATCACATTAGGTTTAGAGCACACTCTTTCCATCCATAAAATTTGTTGTTAAAGGAAAACCTTGTGTCTAAATATACAGGGTTTTTCAGAAAGACCTCCCGTGAATACAGGGGGTGCTAGTACGACAAAAAATAAGAATTTTCTTGTCATATGAACTATATGTCTGTCTCCTTTTGTTTTTAAAATACACACTGACAAAATAATATTTTTTAAATAAAATTTTTACAAATATTTCCAAACGGTGCGAAATATTTTTATGAAATTTGGTATTCCGGGGTTTTTAAGGATGCCAAATATGCTGATCTAATTATTTTTTAGATATTTCATAGAGGGCGCTAGTTATGCTACATTCCTATTACATTTTAAATTCTAATTTTTTTAAGGTTAGGTTTTTTACAATTTGGACAATTTTTAATGTACAATTTTATTTTCTAAAAATAATGTAGTCTTGTTAAAACTTCCTAATGTGGACGGTTTCGAGAAAAAAGCCTTTTAATTAAACTCTTACAATATTACAGTGTATAAAATAAGCGACTTTTCTCAAAGTAGGCTTATGTCGAAACTTATTGATGAATGTCTCATAAACAACGCATACATTCTTAGTAATATTTTAAACTCTAATTATTAACCTTATATCAAAATTTTTGTGATTGTTAGTGACTGTAGTAGTAATGGCTAATTACAGTTACTAAAATTTTGATATAAGGTTAATTAGAGTTTAAAATATTACTAAGAATGTATGCGTTGTTTATGAAACATCCATCAATAAGTTTTGACATAAGCAGCCTACTTTGAGAAAAGTCACTTATTTTATACACCGTAATATTGTAAGAGTTTAATTAAAAGCCTTTTTTCTCGAAGCCGTCCACATTAGGAAGTTCTAACAAAAGTACATTATTTTAGAAAATAAAATTGTACACTAGAAATTGGAGCCCAAATGGTAAAAAACCTAACCTTAAAAAAAATTAAAACTTAAAATGTAGTAGGAATGTAGCATAACTAGCGCCATCTATGAAATATCCAAACCAGCGTATTTGGCATCCTTAAAAATCCCGGAATACGAAATTTTATAAAAATATTTCACACCATTTGAAAATTTTCATAAAAATTATATTTAAAAATTTTTATTTTGTCGCTCTGTATCTCGAAAACAAGGAGATAGACATATAGTTCAAAGGACAAAAAAATCTTATTTTTTGTCGTTATTACCCCCCCTGTATTTATGGTAGATCTTTCTGAAACATACAGGGTGTCCATTAAAAAAAATGTTAAGCCCATACCTCTGTAGTCTGATATTCTGCATTTTTGTCAATGAAGACATGATTAACATAAATTTAAAATAATTTGTATTACTTTTATACATTTTTTGATATCTCAAAATATAAAGGAGAAAATAAGCGGAACGCACTAAAAAAATGTATGAAGAAAAATAAAAACGATGTGTCCTAGAGTTTTTTTTACTGAATTTGTGAATACTTTACGGATCATTCTTAATTCATATCCATATAGACTGATTTTGGCACTCTACTCGCTCTAGAATTTTGTACTTATATTTTGGTGACACCCTTTAACTTTTTTTTCTTAAAAAGGAAACAAATACACTATATCTGATGATTCATTTTAGTTTGTTTAAAATAGACTTAGTAGTTTCATTTATCTTAAATAATGCAGATTCAGCAAAAAAAAATAGTTCCACCTGGTATTTCATATTATAACCCATAATTTTACTTACTTTTTTTTAATATACAAGATGTCCAGAAACTGAACAAAAAATTTAAAAGTTTCTACGATACTTTTTCGAAAGATCAGTGTTAATAGAGTAATGTAACCCCAAAGTAATATTTTTTGTCGATATTTTGCCAAAAGCTGTTTTTTTTTCAATTAGGTAATTTTTTAAAAATTTTATTACACTTATTATTGATAATAATAACAAGCCCCAATGGTTTTACAGGGCCCTTATTGAATAAAATATTGATAACTTTGTGATTAAAATTGTACAAAAAAGTTTTCTTGTCCTAAATCGATAACTATGAGCATTTCTGACAAAAAATGCATTTATGGCAAAACATATGAGTTTTTTCTCAGACACGGTTAATGTTAACGATTTAGAAGAAAACCTTTTTGATTTTATTTTCCCCAGGTGCAGTTTGTTGCAAAAAAATGTATCGATTCTGACGGGGTCTTTCACCGGAACAAAATTACTATTGGTTGTGACCCATAACTTATATATACAGTAATGCATCGGCACCATCAAGAATTTTGTTTACATTTTTATTAGACAATTGCGTGATATACCCCAAATCCTTATGGTACTCAATATAACACCAAAATATGTTGCCTCGATTTTGTGACCATATATTTTTTAGTTTAAAAAAAAAAGTTTTCGTATTTACTAAATATTGTACGTCCATATGTGTCATATGGCCCCTCGTGAATAGTTTCATTTAAATACATGATAGCAACATCGGTATTACATATCAGTTGTATTGGTGTTGCGGTAAAGTCGTATAGTGTCCGGGGAATTTAAACGAAACCGGAACAGTTTGGAATGTTATCTCCAAAATTTTATACGATGGATTCTTATTTATTAATTAGTCCTAAATTAATGTTTTAAAATGTGTTATTTAAGCAAATCCCTAAATACGGATCTAAATAATCTATGGATCCGAATATTTTATCTGAATAATGTTTTAACAATTATCAAATTGTGAAAAGACAATTGTTGACAGGTATTTTGGAAATTAAAAAGTATGCAGGTTTTTAATGGGTAATTAACGGGTATGAGTTCTTAACAGATAACTGGTAATTGACGGGTAAAGGGTAAATACCGGATACTAGAAGCAGGTACCTGGCTATTAGAATTAATAAGTATTCCTAATAAAACCAATGTCACTCAAAAAAAAATTTACCATTCGGAGCAAAGAGTCTAACAAGTTGAACACATGCAACATGTATTTCCGTTTTCCGATTTCACTAGATGCGTTTATTTGAACCAAATTTGGCTGAATCGACTAATGGTACCATATTTATAAAAAATAATTTTGAACTCCCGTAATATTGAGTATTCAAAAAATTCAATTCAATATTTTTATTTTGTGAATAGAATCAACCCCTAAACTTTTTGTTCATAGTTTCAAGACACCTTGTACTGGCCAAGTTCTTATAGCAATAAATCCAACACCTTGCAGCAGAGAAACTATGATTTGGTGAACTGCAATACCCCTAAAATGTTTTATAATGTACGAACAGCCTACACAAAGGTTTTTTTAGTTAGGAATGCCACGGTAAAATATAGTGTTACTCTCCCCTCCATGATACCAATAAAAATTAACTTGTGTGCTCACACAAATAAATGTATTTTTATAAGATGTGCAACATATGTAAACAATAAGTACGAAACATCAAAAACGCGAATATGTGCAAAAGTTTATAACAATACCGTAAAATAGCTAAAAGCTATAGAACTATTATTGCTTGAACATAACCAGTATGTTTTTTTTTTAATATTTTCAGGCACTAATGGTTCACAGAAACATTAATAAGAAAAAACACGTTCAAGCAATATGAGATGCATCTATATGGTCCCTGCAGGCCAAATGTACACAGTGGAAAAAATAAGGGCATAAGAGCATAAATTTTATAAAATAAGAAAACAAAACATATCCTGAGCTTGTAAATTTAGACGAAATAGTGCAATAGTAAAGTACAAACCTAACCCAGCCTAAACCATATTTTTTTTATGAAATAAACTTTTAAATAGAAATATACAATGTTAGACCAACACATAGTAGGGTTAGGTTTAAACACCTCAACATTAACACAACCAGTAAACAATCTGTATCTATAGAATCTCTACAATAAAATTAGTATAAAACAACTAATAAATAATTATCTACAAATAATTAAGAATATAAACGAAGTAACACTTTGTACCCGATTTAAATAAAATTATAATTTATTTATACTACATGGTCTATTCGATTTTTTTACCATTGTGTTTCATTATCGTTTGTGTTACAAACCCTTTTGTGCTACCATTGGAATAGCATGCCTCATATGAATCAGAATATTCGCTCTTAATGTAGGTATTGTTGAGGGTACCGTTACTGTTAGATTTTTTTATTCTACCATTTTCTTTTCCATCATCCAATAGAGGCTGAAAAGTGAATAGTAAATAATCAATATTTAAAAGAAATACACGATGTAAATGACAGAGCAGTTTTTTGATTATGTTACTGTTTTGCAATTATTTTAAAAAAGAGTTGGATTTTAATTTAGGAAATTACATTATCTGATTCTTAAATATTTATGGATTTTCTGATAACCCTTTTATGGTATGTATGTCATACACTAACTTGTGTAACTTTAAGAATTCATAAATTAATAACCACTCTTTGTAATAATAATATAGATCTGTAAAAACATTTTAATATAAGTATGTTTTTAAATGGGGTGACATAAATTCAGGAACTGGTAGAGCATCAACAAATGTGAAAATTTTTTCCTAACGTCCCATTGTCTTTTGAACTTGACATACAGAGCACCACGTTTTTTAAAGTCAAAATTTGGTCGTCTTTTACAAAATACAGTGTACTGAACTAAACTTTGATATAGTCGTTACGATATCAGTTGGAACCGCATAAAAACATTTAACTCATAAACTCTACGGAATCCATAGGCATCCAGAAAAATTTTGCCCTGTCTCATCTAGATATTCTATATTCCAAGCTACATTCCTATTCCTATTTAGTTGACGATATTCTCTAATTTTCTGTAAATAATCTTCCTGAAGTGCAACTATACGTCGTGATTCCATAATTACCATAAGATTGACAAGTTTTTTATGTTTAAACCCGCATTGTAATACATGTCATAAAGTATCTAAAGATTTATAATTATAATTAGGATAATCGTTTGATTTATCTCGAATCATGTTTAAATTAGGAACTTTATTTTCTTTATACATATTATAAATTGTGCGTCGTATTACATCTCTGGTAATATCATAAATATTCTTTAATTTTGTATTTTTCTGTTTCCTTTTTCTACTGTGATTAATTACACGATAAACTGAGGTATTTGATATCTTAGTTAATTTGCTAATCCGTTTCCTAATTTCTTTATCACATTGTTCACTATTTTCTCTTTTCAAACATTCATATATGGTTAAAATAATACGTTGACTTTATACGTGTAAATCTTTGTTTTTAAACTCTGAGTTTGTTTCGACGCTTTCGACAAAAACCGGCTCGACTACTTGAGGATTTTCCTGGGTAATTTCGTTATCTCCCATTTCAAAGGGTCTCCAGAAAGCATTGCTAAATTACTAAATAATTACATATATAATATTTATTTTAATAACTATTACCATTTACGGGTTACGATATGAACAAATAATATTAACTGATAATTAATAATATGTATTATACCAACAAACAACAACGCCAAGCACTGCTCTCTAAGGCACTGGCAAAACCAAGTGAACAGCGTTCGACACTAAACTAATTATAGAATACCACATGCAAAAAATTATTTACATCGTAGTGGACCAATACAGATTTGCTTTGACGACCAGCATGCCGTCATCGATTCTACATCAGGCGGACTAGTCTACCAATACCGGACTCGCCCAATGGCTATATTCGAGTATAAATTATGAGACAAATAATGGCTAAAGCACAGGAAGAAATTTCAAGAGAAATGCAGACGGACCTGTGCTTTAAGGTTCACAGGATCCAATTGATATCATAACAACTATACCAGTAATTTTTTTTCTGATGTTAGGTTTTCAATATTTATTATATTATATAAATTTTCAAATTTCACTGAAGATGAGTGCTCTTAAAATTAACTATATCAAGTCCGTTATCAAATTGTAAATTTGAAAACACATAACAGCTTATTGCACAAAAATTTATTTCTGTTTTGACAATAACAAAATAGCAGAATTTAGAGTTAGGAACTAGTTGACTTTGGTACAGTTAATTATATATTTCTCAAAATGGTTCATTTTCAGAAGAATATCTGTTTTGTCCGATGATATTGCAGGAAGTTGTTACTTTGCAGGCGACATGACCAGCATGGAATTATATCACCAATACCCAACAAAGAGTTAGAACTGTCAGTCGAACCCACTAGACATGCTATAAATGAGACATGTCACAAAATGATCCAGCTACTTTTTGGAATGTTAACTACATACACTGAGTGAGTATACACAAGATAAACCATAATGCAACATCTATCGATGGTCACTCCTACCCCCAGGCCTTCAAAACGGCCACCCCAGTAGGGAGATAGCTGTAATTTGATAGGTAGTCTAAAAGCACGTCTTATCACCAATTAGGCAAACCAATATTTAATCAGTGATGTTGTGGGGATAACTACTCTGTGAACTACATATCCCAACCAGCACTGAATTATACTAGCAGTAACTAATAAGCTAGTACCATTCATTTTCTCACCTATGTCAAACTGATTGAGGACTAATAAGTCTGACTGGATGCTAGGGCACAAAGGCATTTGTGGGAACGAGAAAACGGACGAACTTGCTAGGAAGGGATCCGAGACAGAGTTCATTGGCCTGGAGCCCTTTTGTGGCACATCTCCCAGTGTGGTCAGGCAGGCTCTGGGCAAATGGACTGATACAAAACACAGGAAATACTGGATTTCAAGGCCAGGACATATCCATTCTAAGGAGCTCAAGGAGTATTCTTTGAAGGAAAGAGCAAACGATTTACTGAGTTTGAACAAACTCCAGTTCAGGAGAGTGACAGGACTCATAACGGGACACTGTCACTTTAAGAAGCATCTACTAAGCTAAAAGTTGTAGACAATGCGGTCTACCGAGGATGTGACTCGGCGGATGAAACTTCTCTGCATATCCTAGGCGAGTGCCCGGGATTTGCACGTAGTAGAATGGCGCTCCTTAGGAGACCTTATTTGGAACCCAAGAAACTGAGAGAAGTGTTGGCAAGGAAGCTTTTGGACTTTGTCAAAAGGACAAAACTACTTGAATAGGACTAGTAGTGGGATGCACAATAGGCCTAATTAGTCTGCGGTGCTATGGGGCTTATTAGGACCAACCACTAGGAAGAAGAAAGAAAAGAAAGAATAAGTCTGAAACCAGCATAGGTATGTCTGGAGGGTTGAGATGACAAATGATTCTAGCTGTTTACTAGACCCTGTTGGTATAATTCAATGATGGTTAGGGCTTGTAGCCAGCAGAGTATTGTTTTCCACAATATCAGCAGTAAAATATTGATTTATCACAGTTACTCTCTGTCAGTGTGGCCGTATTGAAGGCCTTGACTAGCACTGACGATTCGTAGATGCAGCACTCTGCTATGTATTACTTTTCATTTTCTGTATAGTCACTTAAATTAAAATTTTGCAATCACAATACAGAAAACAAACAAAAATTTTCTACAATGTCCTGTATCAAATTTCAATACAATATAATTATATGTTGTAAAAATATGGCCAAAGTATTATTTAAAAATATCATTTTTGACAACCTGCATTTGAAAACAAAAAAATAAAAGGTTCATGGTCCATACAAAAAAAAAAAATATTATTTTGTTTAGCCTGTCAGTCTCTGAAATTAAGGATTTATTTAAATCGTTCTAATATCCTCTTTAATTTGTTAACCAAATAGTGGATTAACTAACTTACCATACAAGCACCAGCGTCAGATTTCACAGCCTTCTTAGTACTGGTATATTTATTTGTGTAAAAGTCCGAAAACAGGAATAAGAACATAATTCCGTGTAGTGCTATCCACACCATAAAGCCCTTTGGATAATTGCATTCAGTAAACAGGAGTTGGAACTGGTGAGTAAATATAGCAACAAACTGCATCTGCAAATAAGTGTGGTTTTAGCAAAAGATACAATTCTTAAAGTTGAGATCTATTATAAAACAAGTAATTAGAGAATCTGTACTTACCATTTGGAATGTGGTGAGGTATTTCTTCCACCATATGTATTTTTGATATTGAGGACCCATCGCAGCCACCATATAGTAGAAATACATAATTATATGAACAAAAGCATTGAGCAAGGAGAAGAATGTACTATGACCACCTATAACAAGATATGTTCATATTTATTTCCAATCACGGTTTTAGATATAAGGTATTTACAAACCTGGAGCAAATTTCATACCCATCCAAACAGAAAATGGCATACATCCATGATGTATAACATGGAGCGTTGACACATGGCTGTTTTTCTTTCTAAGAATGAAAAACAGTGTATCAAAGAACTCCGTGAATTTCGAGAAGTAGTACCACCAACATGTCCTTGCCATCTAAAAATGAGATATGTCTTTGTATTCATAGAGGCATAAACATAATTATCATTGAAGAATAGTTTTTGATTCAAATTGAAATTTTTATATCATAAATATCTCACAAAAGTTTATAAAGGGCGAATTTTAATTTATAGAAACTGTGAGTCCAGTGTAATTTTTTAATATCATAGATATATATTTATGGAGATATTATTTAAAGAAAAAGGTTTGGAAACCAGTTTCCACAAGGAAGATTATCATTTTTGCAAGGGCATGGGACAAACTACAATTGCCACGTCACTGTCAAAAAAATTATATGCAATATGACCGCAATATTTTAGTTTCTCACTGTACATTAAATGTAACTAATAATAATGTTGATGTTAATTTAAAAAATAGTAACTGGATTCAAGTTTGAATTAAAAATAAATTCTCCGGTAACCTTAATGTAAGTTTTAACTTCATAATAAAGAAAACCCTAAACAACTGAACATTTTGTATTATGCCAAAAATTGTTTCGAAGAATTTTTATATTTTTTCAGTGAAATAATCTAAATTTTGTGTAGTGTATAATAATCTTCTCGTATTGAATAGTGTAGTTTTACTGGTCTTTCTGGACCATTTCTGTGGTCTGCCTTATTTGACGGGTTGATATATTTGTGTCCATTTGTTATTTTCAAGGATGATTTTTTTTTAAGTGCTTTTAAATATATTAACACTTACGTAAATTACGTGAATTTAAGTGGAAAATGGTGGTTTACACCAGGTTTTCAGACGTTTGTAAGCTCATAAATTCAGAAAAGTCAAGAGGTAGATTATCTAGTACATTCGGCGTACATGATCCAGAACCGATGGTTGACGCCATTCCAGGAAAATCGAAAGAGCAATAGTAAATTGGTAGAGGATCTTTATGGTATGATGAAATAAGTATTTGAGTCAAAATTCCATCTTAATAAATTTAAGAACCTAAGGGTTGTGACGTTATCAGAATTTTTCTTTTACATCATGTTAAAATTTTAACAACTTTACTAAAAATGTTTGTCGATAATTCTTCCCTTTAAAAAAAAATTAAGAGGATATGTATAGAGAAATTCAACACCAGTAGATCAAATCTATACTGATTTTGTCAGAGTTGTTGTGGAATATAAGATAATTTCAATGTTTATATTAATTACTGACACACCTTTTTTTTTGTAAATTTATTAAAAAATGAGTACTCAATGAAAAAATATGATTTTGATTTTTGGAAAATCTCAGAAAAGTTCGAAATTATGGCTTTATAAAGACAAATGATTTATATCAATAATGAATATAACCCTTGGAATACCTGCATATTTATCTATATCTGGTTTGTCATGACAATATTTATAAAATCAGTAACAGACCTGATCAAACCAGTGTTATCATTTACATAGAAATAGTCTATTGGTGGGGACATACATAATATGGAGAAGAAAAGGTCATAAACACTTTTATGAGTATATTTCTCAATTTCTTAGATATATCGACTAAAAAAGCTTATCCATTTAATTTTTTCTTCCTATATCATATAAAGAGTTAAGAGTTTAAGAGTTTGTGTAATGTTGACAACACTGCACAGTTGGTCTCCCATTCAGAAGAGACGAACAAATCATGTTATTCGCATACGCCACAGTGAAGTCAGCAGTTCTTGACATGTTTTCTATAAAAAAATATGAAGGTTCATTTAATATTTAACATTTTTCTTCTGAAGAAAAACTGTTAATTACATGTTACAAGTAATCAACTAGACAACAACTGTACAACTGTTTAAAATATAGGTGCACATTTAAGATTCATAATGAAATAAATATTTACCCTTAAAGCCATTGGACTGTTTGAATAATCCACAGGTTGACATCTAAAGCTGTAGCTGCCCCACCAACCACTCATAAGGAACTGCAATTAAAAATTATTAGAGGTACAAGATAAAAAAAACAGTATTTTATCAATGCTAGTATTATTATTCTTTCAGAGTATCACTCACGTATTTAATGCTTTTATTTCAGATATTTTATACCGTTTCATTGAAAGAATACATTAGAAATATACTGGATATATGTTGTATACTAACCTCATAAAAGATCCAAGCACTAAAAATAGTTTGTACAAAATTGTATCCTATTAAAATATTCCTAAGATTGAATGGTTTCCTATTTTCCATCAGTTTTGGTCCTATCACTTTAGAGAAATAGGCATAAAATATACAAATAAATAAGGTAGGAAAGGGACTAGACATCATGGCCCATCCATTAACTCTGGGATCTGAAACAAAGAAAAAAACTCTCAGAATACACTACATTTTACATTTTAAAAATCTTCTACAATTTGCAATATGTTTGCAAAGAAAAACACTTTTTGCTTCTTGTTCAATCAATTCTATAAGTGTAAGTCAATTTAAACAAATTACAAGAGTAAATTGATAGAGATTGAAGAGCATATATTCAAATTATGCAATTACTTATTAACTTTAAACATACGACAATACCACAATGTATTTTAAAAGTAACGGCAAATTTACAATATTTCTTGGATGAAACACTCAAGGATTTGATGACCATAAATTTCCACACAATATTTCTAAGTAGTCGATATTGTTTTCATAATATAATTTTGTTCCTAAACAATACCTACTACCTGTTCAAAATAATGGATAGTTTTCACTGCAAAATTGTTAAAAATTTAAATTTTTTTAATCAAACACGTACTGGAAATATCACGCAAAAAAGTTATGAAATTTAGTCACGGCACTTTTAGTTTGATAAATTTATACTAAAAATAAAAAACGTATTTTTCTATATTAGATTCAAAACCTGGAAGAAATATTTTCTTTCAAATTACTTTATGGGTCTAACTTTTAAGGAGCTGCTGCCAACACCGGTTATATTTTACTACCCTATAAGACTCATTTCTGTTTGTTATATTTTAGTACTAGTTATTTTCTTTGTTCAGTTTTTATATTGTTTTTGTAAGACTCCAAATGATAATTTTAATTATTTATTTTACAATAAAATGTGTCGCATACTTAGACAAGGAAAAGTGCTAATTAATATAAACATGTTGGAGTAAATGAAAGAGTAGAGATCTATTAGGTACTTTATTCTTAAAATGCGTAAACAATAATTCTAAAACTTAATTTGAAAATACGTCGGAATTGATGTTTATGTGTTTTTTTTTTAAGTTTAATGATGAAATTTAAAGAATGTATGTTTCTTTTTACAAAAGATAGATGCTGCTCTTGGACTTCAATCGGATGAATCGTTTTCGAAAGTTCACGTCTGGAAATATAAATTAGTCAGTAAATAGATGCTGGGATTTCCAGCAATTTAAGAAGGAATTACGAGATATATTTAAAAAAAAAGGAAATACACCATTTAGTCAAAGTGTTCTCCCCTGAATGATGAAGATATGGTTTATGAAAAGTTGTACAGACGAAACATAATAGTCAAACAAGACAACAAAACATAAGCCTTTAGGGAACTAATTACTATTTGTTTATTGTATAGCACACATTATAAACGAAAATAAAACGAACACTTTAATATGAGACGTAATTGTATAAAATTAATTGATTAAAGTTTTTAGAACATAAGAAGACAAACTTTTTATGAGCATGCCATTTTAATTTAAAAAAGCTCAACATTTCTCAAGAACTCAAACTGAATTTTGAAAATAATCAGTTACAAAATTTCAGTTTCAAATTCACCAGTCTTCAAAATCTGCATTTATTTATATTTCAGTCCCTGATTAATTGATAGCTATCAATTCAATTGTTAAGACTATTTAATTACAAATCTTTTATTTAATTTTGACTGCAAATATTCTTTTTTATAAATAAAAATACATTTTTGTAATGCATTTGTGTTTTATGAGTTTATGTTGTCATTCCTAGTGTTTTCACTTATTTTTATCGTTACTTGTTGTCCTAGCACAAGGTTATAAAAGCAATTTTGATGTTCCATCTCATGGACACACCCATAAGCACCCATAATTCAATTTTTGGGACAGTTTAAATGAGATCAAGTGACGTTTATGAAACATCGTCTCAAGATCACAATGAACTAAAAACGTGCCGTGTTTATAGCACAACTTTTATACATAAAAAAAACACTTGAATTGCATAAATTCGTCATTGAACTTAATTAAAAAGGCGAAACAATACTGTTATGGTTGTTGTTTCTTTTGGAATATGGCACTTAAGACCTCAGATGTTTCAATGAACTTTTAGTTATTATAATAATATTATAAACGTGTGCGTATTGGAGTAATATAATTTTATTTTTAACATAAAAGGCCACCAAACTACATTAGTGATATCATTATTAAGTTACTGAAAATTAAAATTAAATATTAACAAAGAAATCACTGCAATTAATTTGTGTAAATATTTTGTAATATGTGTAAGTTTTTATTATGAATATTAATATACTTAAGTTGTTAAAGAAGTGCTTTTATAATTTCAAAAAATTTTGTGATAAATGGTTAAATAAATAAGCATATTAATTTTATTATATTTATTTGATGGATGCACTTAAGGTACCTACACATGTTTCTTGATTTCTAAAATGCGGATTGATAATAATCCTTCTAATTGTGGAAGGAAGTAATTTTCAGTTATGCCGAACTCATGCAAATTTTGGGCAAAATGTGTGACGTCAAAGTGACGTTTTTCTTAGTATGGACAGACTTCATTTAATGATTACAAAACACGTGACCGCCGAGCTCAGGCAACCAACATTGCACGATTGGTACGGTCAACGAAAAATCCCTAAATCGTTATGTTTCGTTTACAAGGAACTGTGACAAATCGTTGCATCTACTCTCGGGAAAATACGTTCGTTGATTGGTTGAATAATCTTGTGAAAAATTACATCAATCACCAGCGTGTGTTGTAACGTAATCTTAATCTTTTATTAATTAATTTAATTGCCAACGTGAAGGAAATAAAAATATTTTTCCAAACAAAATTACTCTGTATATGTAGGTACACACAAAGTCACTTCCATTTGCTACCGTAGGTTGCAATTCCCGAGACATTTAGACATACAATGCCGCATTAGAGGCCAAGGTCGTTTGTTAAATATTGCACTCATTTGATAGTTGAAAATGCTATCACGATTCGTTTATGGCATAGGAATACTAGACTTGGAGCTTGAGAAAGCAGCACATTTTAATATGCTAGTCTATGCGTAATACAGCAATTCCAAAACATGACTTAATTACTACACGTTCCAAAAGTTTCAGTTTCTACATAGCTTACATTGCCTCCATTACAGCAACTGCAAAACGTAAATTAAATAATTAAGTTTGGAAAATGAAAAAGTTTACATTTTGTTTTCAAATTCGAAAAATTAACTAGTTTAAAGAAACCTGGGATATTTGCTAACATAACGAAACTTTTTTCGCACCCGCTTAAAGTATCAAAAAGAAGAAGAAAAACAGATGTTGCTATCAGAAAATAAGATAGTGTGTGGTAAAAATTTTGTGAACTTTAAAAGTTCAAAGAAGCGGCGTAAGTAGCACCCTCTACAATGTATGCCAAAATTATTACGAAATATAGATTTCTCATGTCAAAAAACTCCTGGATACCAAATTTCGTTTAAATACATCAATTACTTCGACGGTTATTTAAAAAAATTGAAACAAAGTTTTGATTTTAACACCCTGTAACTCGATTACTATCAACTTTTGGACTAAGGTTTAGCTAAATTACATTATCATGAAATCACCTATTACTTTATGCAATTCAATATGGGACATACTATCAAAGTTTACAGAATATTTATTCTGTAAACTACAGTTTACAGAATATTTATTCTGTAAACTTTGATACTATGTACAGAGTTAGTCGGGAGGATCGCACCAAACTCCAGGAATGGATTCTACCATCAAAATAATAATAAAAAAAATTAAAAGTTATGCGATTTTCATTTGTTTTCAAGTTATAGCATGATTATAAATTTTAAAAATTTGAAATCAGAGTATGTCATGTTCCAAGTTCAAAAGTAGGATATTTGTTAGTGTGATTTTATGTTGCAATAGTTTAACATTTGATTACACGTTTGTACGATCAATGTTACAAAATGCCAAGAACTCATTCTTTAGACTTTAGAGTATACAAATATGGTGTTTGTTTATAGCTTTTGTATTGGGATTGCTAATGCTGTTGAAAAATATCGTCGACGATCTCCACATCACATATGTCCTGATAAAGAGGAAAGCTTCCCGGAGCTAGTATACATCTGAACGAGCCTATCAACAAGGTTTAGAAGAAGTAAAAAATAGTTTGGGTCTAGTGAAGATGAAGTGACTTCCAGCTCATAAGAAGAATTGCTGCTCAATTGGACATTGCACAAAAAAAGAGTAATAAAAACCCTCCATGAGCATGTGTACAACACCTACAATTGCAAGATTATGCTAATTGTCAGCGTATCAAGTTTTGTCGAATAATAATCATCTTGCTGTATTCTGCATACTATTTACGGCAGCAAATTTACGCTTGACGGAATAATCGGAACTCTCTTGTATGGTCAAACGAAAATCCTCACTTAACACTCGAAAGTACTTTTCAGCATAGGTTGTGGTATGCGCATGATCGACAGTTATTTAATTGGCCGTTTCATTTTGGATAATCGACTCACAGGAGACCACTAAGACCACTACTTAAATTTTTTACAAAATGAATCACAAGTACTACTAGAAAATGTTCCTATAAATATGAGAATGCGAATGTACTATCATCACAATAGAGCTACTGCCCATACCTTGTCCAGTCAAGCTACATTTGAAACAAGGTTTCCAGGGCGTTAGTTTGGCCGCAATGGTTCTATTAGTTGGCCTCCAAGATTTCCAGACCTCACAGCACTAGATTACTGTTTACTGGGGCTGGTTCAAAAATGAAGGGGGAGGAACTAATTCGACGTATCAATACTGCAAAAAAGATATGCAGCAGCTAGGAAAGCTACAGACGCCTTTCCTAAATGAAACAGGAAGTGTTTTTAATCAAAGAACACTATGATGAATAGAATATCAGTAAATTGTTCTTTTATTGAAATGTACATCATGCCGTTGAAAACAAATAAAACGCGTAACAACATTTGTTTTTCTTATTATTTTGATGAATAGAATCCACTTCTGGAGTTTGACCCGGTTCTCCCGATTCGCCATGTATACAGGGTGATTCATTAACAATGGGAAAGTCGAAAGCTGAAGATACTACACGTGAAATGGTGACCATTGGCGCAAACATGCCTTATCCGAAAGTTGATAGTTTCGGAAATACAGGGTGTTGAAAGTTAAAATTTTAAATCGTTTTTTTGCGATTATTCTGAAAATATGTAGGTTAGGAACTTGAAAATTTGTGAAACTATATTTTTTTAGGCGACGAATAAGATGCGTGTTGTAATTTCAGCATTGCTCATAGAGGGCGCCACTTACGACCAATTTTACCGAAAATTTAGTTAATAACATTTTACCCTGTATATTTAACATGAAACTTGATTCAAAACCTGAAAGAGCTATCATTTTTCCATTAATTATGTACTCTTGTTTCATTTCGGTATCTCGATCCGTTTTCGAGAAAAATCGATTTAACGAACACTATGTTTTGATAATATGAGAAATTAAAAGCGAAACAAACCAAGTGTTTCTTCGTGTTATTACAACAATTAACAATAAAACAAATAAAATACGTAATTATGATTTAAAGTAATTGTTCGAAGAATCCACCGTTGACACTGATACACTTTACACGTTTTCTGAGAGATCTTCGAGTTTGAAACAACATATTGGGATTGCGTCTGACTTCGTTGGCAGCGATTTGTATTCTTTGCCACAACTCTTCACACGAGCCAATAGATTCTTTGTAAACTATATCTTTCATTCGAGACCAAATAGAAAAATCAAGAGGATTGAAGTCCGGACTTCTGGATGGCCAAGCAAAAATGCTTACATGGCCAATCCAGCGATTTGGAAAAACTGCATCTAAATATGCACGCACTGGCCAAGAAAAATGCGGTGGAGCTCCGTCGTGCATGAACCACATGTCTCTTCTTAAATAAAGTGGAACTTCTTCAAGCCGTGGAAGCATTTTTACTTGGCCACCCAGAAGTCCGGACTTCAATCCTCTTCATTTTTCTATTTGGAAGAATCTATTGGTTCGTGTGAAGAGTTGTGGCAAAGAATACAAATCGCTGCCAACGAAGTCAAACGCAATCCCAATATGTTGTTTCAAACTCGAAGATCTCTCAGAAAACGTTGTGTAAAGTGTGTAAATGTCAACGGTGGATTCTTCGAACACTGACTTTAAATCATTATTACGAATTTCATTTGTTTTATTGTTAATTGTTGTAATAACACGAAGAAACACTTGGTTTGTTTCGCTTTTAATTTCTCGTATTATCAAAACATAGTGTTCGTTAAATCGATTTTTCTCGAAAACGGATCGAGATACCGAAATGAAACAAGAATACACAATTAATGGAAAAATGATTGCTCTTTCAGGTTTTGAATCAAGTTTCATGTTAGACATACAGGGTAAAAAGTTATTAACTAAATTTTGGGTAAAATTGGTCGTAAGTGGCGCCCTCTATGAGCAATGCTGAAATTACAGCACGCATCTTATTCGTCGCCTAAAAAAATACAGTTTCACAAATTTTCAAGTTCGTAACCTACATATTTTCAGAAAAATCGCAAAAAACGATTTCAAATTTTAACTTTCAACACCCTGTATTTCCGAAACTTTCAACTTTCGAATAAGGCATGTTTGCACCAATGGTCACCATATCACGTGTAGTATCTTCAGCTTTCGATTTTCCCATTGTTAATAAATCACCCTGTATAATCTTGTGACTTTGACCTGCACAAAATCTAGAAACTGGCCATGGTTTCCTGGACAGTGTGTAATGACAGTGACTGATTTCGCAGGTGTCAAACTGTCAAATTTTATTCGATACTCGAATATAAACTTATGGCCATGAATTGAAAATGCCGCTACGCTTCCAGAATATTATCTAAGGCTAAAACAGCAATTCTATTACACGGAATGCAGAATAGTAGTAAGTATATTTTACAATGAAATCATCATGATAAGAAAGTCAATAATGAACTCGTATAAACTGAATGGGCCATTCAAAAACCATTAAATTAAAAGGTTCTAAATACATAGAATCCCTACTGTGCAGCTTGTTTACTATCACATAGAGAATTTTTATTATGCAGTTTATTATTTACATACGGAATTAAAATACAATGATATTTGTGGATAAAGCATAACGTAAACGTGACACGTGAAGGTATTGTATATAATTGTTATTGTTTAATGGATTTCTGTCTAATTATGAAAAAGCTAATATTCTTCGAATTCTTTTCTCTATATAAGCAGTAGTAGTAACGAAAATGGAAAAAATTATGTAAATAATTTATTTTACGCATTACAGCCAATATTTCGTTAGTAGATTATTGAGTTATTATTGATGTTTTTTTTTCGACTAATTTTTCTACTAAACATACCTTTTAAATTTTGAAATGACAGAATAGGTACCTTATTGAAACATAGATGTATTTTGCTATAAAAACTTTTATTTCAGAAGGTTAGTCTTCGTAACATAGACAGATAAATTTTGAAAATAGTATATTTTCTTTTATCTCAGAAATCTGTAAACGGAATTGAATATAATTTCGTACTTATCAATGAAGAGACATTTTAATTGGCAGAATTTTTTCTGTAGAAAACAGCGTGCAACTGGGCAGTGAGATTCATTTTTTGTGTCATACAAGTGCTAGTGTTTTTTTTTTAAGATTCTACTATAATCAGTAAGGTATTTAATAAAGTAATTCAGTATATTCAGTATTCTTGATATGTGTGCCTTAATTCATCTCAAGTTTGCATTACTGCTGTAAATGTTCCCTCTCAGAGTACCCAAGGAAAAATTGCATTAGATTTAAGTCNATAATTTATTTTACGCATTACAGCCAATATTTCGACTTATTGTTAGTTATTATTGATGTTATTGATTAATTCATCTCAAGTTTGCATTACTGCTGTAAATGTTCCCTCTCAGAGTACCCAAGGAAAAATTGCATTAGATTTAAGTCGGATGGGCGAGGTGGCCGCCCTATTGGCCCTACCTTTTCTTTTCTTTATTATTATTTATAGTCAACTAATACAATGTTGTGTATACGTATATTTTTTTCAGCCACTGATGAATTTGTCGACCAAATAGCGAGAGCTCACAAAAACGAAGATATGTATTTGGTATTGTTTTTGAACAGTTCCATCTTTTATTATTATTTGGGAAAAACTAAGTAGTGCGCTTTGTACATAGAAAAGAGACGCTAACTAAGTGATTCAAGTAAAATAACAAAAGATAATCACTTCTTCAAAACGTCAATGCTCTACATTTTAAAAACTAAGACTCATTAAGAAAAAAGATTATAAAAAAAGTAATTTTTAGTTAAGAAATTCATTCCAGTAACTTCAAAATTTACAGTGAAATCATTCTGTATATAGGGCATTCCATTTTTTTCGAATATTTTTTTTTGTGAAATGAAATTTTATTATAGAAGTAACTCATGATGACTAATTACTAAAAATACCATATTTTTCAAACTACAATGCTAATTCCAATATTGTCATTATTAAATATTTGAATTATTATTAACTAAATATTCCGATTTTTTTTTCAGTATTAAAAAATTTGTTTTGCATAATGTTATAATACGAGAATCCACAAATAAGAAGTGGATCTTATTTGTGGAAGGGCGAAATGGACGGTGACTGTTAGACGCCTTCATTATAGCCATCTTTCTCTATCGCACGGATTTCTATGACTTTCTTTATCGCTCTCACGTAACGGCTGATGAACCATGGGGACTTTCCGACCCTGTATGTATTGTAAGTACTCAAGTATACTATTAATTCTTTCCGAAAGATTGCCAGCCAGGTTTACAAATACTAATGCTGCAATTTTTTTACACTTTTCATTGAAAAAGGACGATTATTATGTGTCTCGAAATTCTTCTTTTATGATACTAGTAAAGTTTAAACTGTTACCATGTTATACTCAAAATAAAGCATTGTGACAGTTTCGTACAAACTCGGCTTTCAGTTTCTTTTATTTCTGCTCTATTGAGCTGCTTGAATTCAGGAAATGAAGGAAAAGGAAATAAAATAAAACGTTAGGACAATTATTGATACGTTTTGTATTTACAGAATTGTAAATATCGTACCCTTTTCACACATAGAAGTATATTTCATAGACTTTAGCGGTAAACATTTTACACCACTCTAAAGAATAGCTTCATATGATATCACATGCATAAATTACAAACATAATTTCAATATATAAGTATAGTACACATTTCCTAAGGTCATGTCAGTGGGAGAACAGCTAACAGCGGATATACGAAACATATAACAAAGGAAAATAAAGTATTTTTTCTTCAAGCGTATAATAATACTTATATTATATAGTGCAACACCTCCTTTAGAAGCAGCCTATTGTTTAACTAGTACAAATATTTTTCATTTTTTAACTAGTAAAAAAATGNCTGTGAATATTTGAATAGAACTATTCTACACAAAGTACCCTTTATTTTTGATGTAGAATCAGAAAAAAATATAAAACATGTGTGTTTCCATTTAAAAATCCAAAGTTGGTGTCTGGCCAGGAAAAGTGGAACACCCTGTATAGTTGAATATATTTTTAATTTGTACATTCCGAGAAATGTGGCAACACAGTAAAAAGAAAAATCCATATAATCCTCATTTTAACATAGATATTGGACTTTCCCGCACTAGTGGGACACGCTGTATAGGGCATTCCATTTTTTTTTCATTTCAATTTTTTACACATAATGTACGGTATTAAATGAAATTTTATTATAAAAGTAACTCATGATGACTAATTACTAAAAATACCATATTTTTCAAACTACAATGCTAATTTCAATATTGTCATTATTAAATATTTGAATTATTATTAAATGACTAAATATTCCGATTTTTTTTTTCAGTATTAAAAAGTTTGTTTTGCATAATGTTATAATACTTGTTATATTTTTGACCATTTGTATTTATTTATTAAAAAACATGTATAGGTTAGGTTAAATAGGTTAACGACGAAATAGAAAAAACAATTTCTTAAACACTTGACGGACTTTTTTTCTGTATTATTCCATTCCCTCCAATTATTCAAGCGCCACTTCGAATGATTTGACTACTGTTGCTGTTAATTCTCTTATATTACATCTAGTAATAGTCTTTTTACTTTTACGTTGTTTATGTATGTCATTTTACATTGACATTTATAATAGGTATGTACAGGGTCGGAAAATCCCCATGGCTTATCGGCCGTTACGTGAGAGCGAAGTCATAGAAATGCGATAGAGAAAGATGGCTATAATGAAGGCGTCTAATAGTCACCGCCCATTTCGCCCTTCCACAAATAAGAAGTGGATCTTACTTGTGGAAGGGCGAAATGGGCTGTGACTATTAGACGCCTTCATTCTAGCCATCTTTCTCTATCGCACGGATTTCTATGACATTCTTTATCGCTCTCACGTAACGGCTGATGAACCATGGGGACTTTCCGACCCTGTATATTGTATTATACTAAAACTTACCAAATTAGTGTATTTAGCCAGTTGTATATTTTAAATAATAAATACTGCATCACTTTTCGTTATATTAGATACAGTAGTTAAATAATAGAATTACTTGCTTATATCATTATGGAACATAGAAAATACAAGAATATGGGAAATATACCAAGAAGGTGAGCAAAGATTGTTTTATACGACATTGAGATTTAACAAGGAATGGGAATAGAAAGAAAGTACTCACATTGATTCAAGAAATGATTGATTCTTCAATATAGATAGCCACTACCATTATATTATACATCAGTCCATATTTGTATAGTACCTACATGAGTATTCATATTATTTGTACGCTAAACCTAGGCTTAATTTTTGTCACGTCTTTACGTCGTATCCTGCACTAACTGAAAATTATGAATTTAGCTTCTACTTTGCATAAGAATATTTTTTTATTAAAGTGTTAAAGAACACGATGTAATTAAACTAAATTTTTAAATGAATGTGAATAAGATAAAACAAAACCGTGATGTATAAATTAATTTGTGTGTTTATTATATAGAAAGATATTGTAATTCTCTTTAATTCTCCCTGATATTTTTCAAAATTGAGCTTGGAAGAAAATTAAATAGTTCCAGAGGTAAAGGTAAAACAAAATAAAAAAAGGTAATAGATATTTTGAATTATTTGAACGATTAATTATTAGTTTGGGAGACATGTTTTAAATATAATTTACAAATAAACATGCAGGTTGACCTGTAATCTTATGCAGATAAGTGCATGAATATGTAAGAAACAAGAATTTAAATAAACGCATTTAAAATTATTTTAGACTCGCTTGTTTATTAGATTAGCATGCCATTATACAAAAAGGTATTATTATGTTTGAATTATCATGTTGTATATTGATTATTGCTAAATATGCACAGCTCACAAACCGCATATTAATAGAAAATTGAAAAATATTTTATTGTTAGTTTCTAGACGGGATGGCGAAACAGCGGTATCGATACAGAGAATTATAAATGACATCCAGGTAAGACCAACACCACATCAATTGGCTTCTAGGTACTCGGGTTGATATAATATTAACGACAAGAGGTGAATGACCATTGATTTAAAAATATATCGGATTCATTATTTATTTCTGATCACTAGCATTACCATTGAGATGTATCACATCTAATTTGAAAGTAAATTGTGTGTAAATTCTAAATTGGCAACAACGTTCAAAAATTATTTCACTTCATTGAAAACGCAAGTTTCTCCATAAAAAAAATATTATTAAAAAACTGATGGAAATGTAATATGCATAGTAATTCATTCAAAATGGGGTACCACTAATGGAGAAGTTGTTTTGGACAATTATATTCAATTATAGATATATTTCAATGCTTAGAAAATATTTACTTAAATTTTTGTCTTAATTGATGTTTCTACAGAATAGCGGAGTGTATAACCTTTTTACTTTTGAAATTATCGAAATTATTCATATTACAGTGGTGTTACTGTATCCAACGGATGTTGGCCAATTGTTTAACTTATACCCTTATCCTGTAACTGATTACTGCAATTAAGACAAACAGTCTTGAATCTGACTGATTACTGACCTTTCAAGTACTTGACATTACACAATTATAAGGTACTTGCACTTGTTTTCAATAATAGAGGTGGTAGGTATTTTGAATATCAAATCAATTCGTGTGGATTGTTAATAAAAATAAATTAACACACTTTTGGTAACTCATATATAGCTTAATGTCGTAAATAATACTTAAAATGTAATAGACTATAATAATGATATCAGAATGCTGTAAGTTCCATTCATTTTAAATAAGAAAAATTGCATACAAAGGTTGTTTAGTAAATATTTTGTTTTTCACATATTTGTATGGAAAAACACCAAATGACAATAAAGGAGCATGTTTTACCTAGTCATTTACGTTTATTATACTACTTTGTGGCGACTTCATAAATGACTGGAAAATTTATTGGTTGGATATCAGTGAACTTCAGTATAGGAAACACATTAAAATATTCATATTTCGTTTTAAGCAGTGATTTTTAGTTTAATTTCTAGAAATAAGATTCACTTTTACAAAAAAAAAATTAAAGCTCATTAAAAATAAATTATATTATGTGTCAGTCGTATTTTTTAATCAATTGTGACGTGATACAAATGTAGAAAATGTTATCAGTTTTGTTGTGCAATTTTTTATTATTTATTTTAAATACCCGTTACTGTACGGCATACTATTGTTTTTATTGAAAGTAGTGAAAGTGCACGTATAAAGTCATATTTAAAACTATTTGTTACCCAAAACTAAAAAGTCGTTTGTCATTTAATGCGATCAGTTAAAAAAAATAAAAACTCACAAAGTTGCCCGAAAAAAAGTTTTTTAAATGGAAGAATTGAAATGATATGGAATAGATGCTGTTCCATTAATTTTATCCATTTTTATTTAAAAACATGGTTAAAAATTATAAATTTATTAATATTATCATTCATCAAAACCCTTTACAAATTTCTTTAATATACCACTTAAAAAAACGTAGTAAAAGTTTTTGAGCCACCTTTATTTGCTGAATGAAGTGATTCGTTCTAATTTCATTTTCCACGTGACGGTATGTGGACAGGAACTAACAGTAAAACCTACGAGGCATATTAAATTTAGTTATCTACGTTCAGTGTATCAGCAGCTGAAACTTTTTTATCGAGACACATTGTTAGTCAAGTTCGTTTATCTACACAGTTTGCAGTGTTTTATTTTTCATGCAGTAACATTATATGGGTTATTTGAAATTGAAACGCTTTGGGCATTTTAGTACGAAATTATTACGTACAAAATGATTCCTGTTCTGATATATTTTAGAATGAGCATCCGTTTCGAAAATTAAACACGATGTAGATTTAAAAAATATGTAGGTAGGTATTAGCATTTTTTTCCCCAAAATTCACGAAACAATCAATTTTGATAGAAAATACAGGTTTTTAATTAGAAAATGTAAATTTTTAATTATATATCGGGTAAATGACCTGCACGGTTTTGCTGGCACATACGCACTCTTTTGTGGAAATTTTCCATGATCGTTTTGTATAAATGCAGCTGAATTTCGTTGATATCGCTCAATTTCCTCCTTCAAAACATGGGTGGTCGTGGACTTGTTGGCATGAACCTTCAAAAAAAACCTTCAAAAAAACCCCAAAGACATCGCTAAAATGGGAAATTACACGACCAGGAAATGACTCATGCAATAATTGAATTGTTTCTCGGCGTGTATGGCATGTGGCACCATCTTGTTGACAGTACATGTCTTCTACATCCATGTCTTGCAATTTAGGCACTAAAAACTGTATTATAATTTCGATTTTCGAAGAAGAATGGTCCGATGTCCGATGATGCTTCCAGCCCAAACTCTACACCAAACAGTGACACGAAGCCATCAAGATGAAAATGAGCCTCATTGCGGAAGATGATTTTGCTCGAAAAATCAGCATCCATTTGTTGTTTCATAATCCATTTAAGGAACTTTTTTCGCTTTATGTGGTCAGTAGGATTCAGTTCTCGAGTCAATTGAACCTTGTAAGCATGAAGATACAAATCTTTCCGAAATGATGTTCCTGGACTCCCAGTACCACTCGCGCGAACAGCTTCCATGTTTTGTGTTGAATGATTTCGGGCTTCGTTGTGGGGTTATTCGCCTTCAAAGAAAGAAATTTGAAAAACAAATTCCAATTATAACTTCTAATTGGTTACCATGACAACAATGAAATTTGGGCAATTACAGTAACTCATGGTAATGCTCGTTTCCAAGTTTAAACTGATATTCAATATGCCTGGATTATACAGCAGCAGACGAAATTATCCATTTAAATGTATACATCTTTTACAGCGTTGCGCAATTTTCTTTCATAGTTCGATTCCTCTCTAACTTTACTTAAAAAGGTACACCGTATATCAGTCGATATCTTGTACCGTTTTTGAGAAAATCGAATTTTATTAACAACATACATTTATTGTATCAAAGATGCGATACTAACAACTTTGTAAAAATCTTGGTTTTTATAGAACTAAAAAAAAAGAGAACTGTTAAGTAAGATATTCAATATGTGCACCTTGAACTTCAATGCATTTTCTGAAATTGCTCAATCACCTCTGCTCTACTTGAAATAACATGTGGTTATCAATTTTAATGATATCTACGTATGTAATTATTACATTTAATAATTCTTCGCTACTATTTATAGGAGTTTGATAAACAAGACTTTTAAGATGGCCCCAAAGAAAAATTCGAGATCGGATTAAGATTGGGAGACCGAGGCGGACACGGAAAAGGACTACCTAAACCGATCCATCGATCGGGAAATGTAGGATTTAAATAAGCTTTTACTGCCATCCTACGTCTTCCAATAATGGGTTAAGGTATTTATCCCCATTTAATGTGTCATCAATGATATATAGTCCCACTAAGTAGTTTCCAATTGTTCCCATCCATACATTAATGATACATTTTTGTTGGTGTTTTGTCTGAATAATAGCATTGGGATTTTCGTCACTTCAAATATGCAGATTCTATTTGGAAAGCGGTTAGCGTACATCCGAACAGCTTCAGAAGCTGCAAATTCTTCATAGCTAAAATCCTCCATGTTATTGAATCAACAAATGGTGTCAAAATGATTTATGACAAATATCTAACTGCTAATTATACATACTTGTTGACAGTAATCTCATTTCCAAAGAAACCAAAAAGTTGTACAAAAATGTTAATATCGCATTTTTTGTACAATACATGTATGTTGTTAATAAAATTCGATTTTCTCAAAAACGGTACAAGATATCGACTGATGTACGGTATATCTTTTTTTAAGCAAAGTGAGAGAGGAATCGAACTATGAAAGAAAAATGCCAAATTTGACAACGCTGTCAAAGATGTATACATTTAAATGGATAATTTCGTCTGCTCCTATATAATCCAGGCATATTGCATATCAGTTTAAACTTGGAAATGATCAATACCATGAGTTACTTTAATTGCCCAAATTTCATTGTTGTCATGGTAACGACTTAGAAGTTATAATTGGAATTTGTTTTACAAACTTCTTTCTTTGAAGGAGAATAACTCCACAACGAAGCCCGATAGGAAAAAGTTTTATATGAAGTACTACATCTATTTGGACCTCCCCTGTATACCCCTTCATTTTTGACATGACCTTTCCGGACACCCTGTATAACATGTTTAAAATGTAAACATTTTCTGAATTGCACTTTTTATAATGGAAAATTATATTGAGACAGAGGGTTCATAATTCACATTTGGTAAATCACTGAAATAATTCTAAATTTAACTAATATAAATAAATCCTTAATTGGTATAGAAGCTATAAATACAAAAAAATAAAAAAATAATTTTCAATAAAATTTGTATTTAAAAGATATCAAGAATTTTTTCTAGTGAAGTGCTACAATTTTTGAGTAAATAATAATTGTCACCAGCATATTTCATATGGTGGTGACAAGCTTGTCCAGAAAATATTTAGAGATATAACCTTTTTTTAAATCTTTTACATAAAAAGGCATATAAGAAAACATTGTTAAAATTGGACAAGCAAAACTGAACTTTTTGACACTAAATATTTCTAAAAAAGTTCCTCATGATGGTGTGTTGTAGGACTAACATTTTTTTAAAATTGGATCTTTCTTTAAAAATTTCTTTAGTTTTTTTTAGAATGTCTAATGGCAGAATGGCAGATAGAGAAAAAAAATTCTTAGTAGATACCTTCTATTGTGATGTCTCTGAACTTTCCTTTTTGATATGATAACGTTAGATTTACGATTGAAGATGGAGCAATATGTGGATCACTTCTAGAAGCTTTTACTATACAAATGGCTTTATTAATATATATTTTTCCACTAATTAGTGAACTATAAATCACATAGGAGAACTAAACATAAAATTTTTTGCTTGTTACATTAGTATTTTGAAAAATAAAATATCTGCACTGCTATAAAAAAAAAGGAACGGATCTAAACTTTCTCATTTACAGTTACACTTAATTTTTTCTTTTTTTTTGAGAGAAAATTTATAACTTATATACCTAGGTATTATTATTATTATTATTAATTCCGATTTGCTGTCCTACTAATATCATTCCACTAAGAATAAACATGTGAAAGGATATTATTATATATCATATATTCGCTTAAATTTGCTTAGGTTTCATCAAGGAGGCAGTAATTGGACTAAACTTGACCTCCTTAAGTTTTTTATTATGGCAGTGTACAATGTAAACGAGATTGACACTATTCTAGTTGAGAATGCTAGCAAATTCGCAATTGGTACCAAAATTTCAAGGTACCACAAAGTATCCGATACTAAAATCTATTGAAATAAACTAAAATCTATTTTGCTTTTAGTTTTACAAGTAAACACACCCGTTAGAGGGAACAAAGAGCAAGGGTGTAACAACAAAGATACAGAGAAATATTTTCGAATTTTTAGTCAATAACTAATTATCATAAATTTTTAAGCCAAAATTCAAGTAGAATTTTGTTATTTGCTCATAAAAAGTAATATTGGATCAACACCTATATTTATGTACCTAGCAGAAATATTAAGTTTGAAATAAAAACTATCGAAATAGATATACTTTTCTAAATTTATTTTAATTGTTTAGCTCGTATTTGTGCATTTTTAAAATGTAAATACAATGAAAATGGAAGACTATCAAATTTCACAAGGCATATGGATAATGCGAATCATCAAATATAGAATGATATTTATTTTTTAGCATTGCAAAAATTCCGGCAAATTACGCAACACTTAATATAATGGTAAAATTTCCTAGTTATAAATTTTATTTTAATTAGTGCCGTTTTATATAACTGATTTCAATCTAAGTAGTGAACTGAATTGAGTTTGAGACATAACACTGACCTAAATGAAATGATGCTTTAATGTAAAGCTGTTTAGAAAGCATACATTTGATAACAATGAGCTTTCTAAATTAATACTGCAAAATATGTGCTTTTACTTTTACTCGTCTTTAAAAATAAATTGCGGAAACTAAATTACAAGATTACGAAGTGGAAACAGACGTTTCCTAAACCTATCTCGTATACCTAATAAGACAATTATAGCTATTTTAAGAAATGTTAGAATGGGATTAAGGTTAAATATGGAGAGAGTTGCAAGAATGAAACAACGCACATTTTTCTACTATCAAAAGGGCATTTACGGAATAATTTTTTCAGCAATTTTTTTTTCTAACGCCAATATAATTGAAACAAATTTGATCTTTTCTGGTTTATGTCCCGATCTACATGGACATTAAAATGAAAAGTTTTTTAATAGGCGGTTGTCAGATAGTCGACGGTTCTAAATACATTTTAATTTACACAAATATTTTAACAATTCCATTTTATAATAACAAAATTGTAAATTCAGTGTACTAAATATTATACAGGGTGTAAGGGAAAATGTGGGAAATCTCTCGGGTGCAGATAGAACATGAAAAAATAAGATGACAAGTTCCTATAAAAATTTTTCGTACAGGCCCTCCCTACGGAGATATTGTGTCCCTAAAGGACGCCGCTGAAAATCGGTTTTTATTGAATAACTTTTAAAGTACTTGATATAACTTAATAAAAATTTTATGTGATAGACAATAGTAAGGATCTCTTAAAATAGTGTGCTTGAAACATATTTAGCTCTTTTAGATTACCAGGGGCGGACTAAGCTTTACAACTTAATGCCTACATTTTTAACACCCTCTATAATAATAATAATAATATCTCTACTCCTCATTCTAATTACGAGAATTAGCCAATAAGTCGGAGACTTGTGCGGGAGAGGAGGCGGCATATTATTATTAGGCAGGCCGCATTTGCGCCCAGGAACGACTTATGTTGGTAAGCCCTAACCACCATTCAGTGCAGGAATGAGGGAAACCTGGAAAACCTCATTAATTAGGGGGGTGGTCAAATGCCAACCGGTGTCAATCTCTCACATTGTCCCAAGCCAACATTCTTCCACCCTACCATACCTGCACAGAGGGTGCCAATCCTCCGTACAAGCATAGCTAATCTACGGTCTACCGGCCGCGGGAATCGAACTCGAGCAGAAATTTGCACACGAGGACTGACGCCTTAAACCGTGCGGCTATCGACCGACTATGACAATGAATTTAATCTGGTAGCTTCAACATTAAACTAAAAAAGGTACTCTTGTTTATTGTCGATAAATTGAACCGTTTACGAGAGAAAGAATAATAAACGAATTCATGTTTTATTTTTAATAAAAAGGTCCATGATTTCTATTGTTTTTATCGATAAAAAACCTAAGTATATACTCTATTTGCTGGGATATATAGTCCACATAGTTGTTACCTGCAACATCAGCAGTTAGCGGTTTTGATTGTGAGGTTTAATATATTTTGCATATCTTGATTTCTAGATTAAAGAAAATTATTTGACATTTGTTAATCTTTTTTAAATATATTTTTTTAAATTTATTTTAATTGACTTAAATACCTTTAAAAATTATAATAGTGCGTCAAATTTAAAATAGCTTGGAGGAAAAAAAATCGAGCCAAAATTACTTGGTCCATCTTCGAATTATCCTGTGTATGTAAACAAAATCTGTATTATGTATAGTGTGTTTCCCTATATTTTGTACCCAACCTACACTGTAACACTTATAGAAAGAAAAAAATAGTGCAAATATAAAAGCAGTACAATTTTCCTGAAGCGTCATAATTTCATGTCAGATTAAACAAAGGGATATTGAAATGGTGTTAAAATAAGCAGTTTTTTTGTTGAAACACTTTGTATATTTTTACATATTACAGTGATATTTATAGTAAAGTGTGTAAGGGTGTAATATGAAGATTGAGAAGTAGTTTCTGTGTCAGATAAACAAATTTTTATAAAAGTTATATAAATGGCACAGTAGTAATAGTTTTTAATCGTGATTTCTCGAAAATGGTGAGTTTAAGACAATTAATCAAAATTTATTTCAAATTTTTCGTAAAATTTATTGACGTTTCTACTACAACTATATTTAGTCTTTCTCAAGGAACACAAAGAATCTTATGTCAGTAGAGATAATGAAATAGAACTTTTCCATTACAAAAGAGAAGAGATTTTACTAGGTAATGACATAATATTATTTTTATAGTGGTATGGCCTTGAGAAACTAAATCGAAACGCTTGAAAAAGGAGTTTTAGTTGACAGTGAACCCACAATTTTTAAGAAAAAAATTATGTAAATGTTGTTACATTATTATCTCTTAACCTAATATGCCCTCGCTATAATTATACATCATAAATTCTCTACATTCTCAGCTATTTTCCTATTGTACACTAGTCACAAAAAATAATTTTTTGGATATTTTCAAAAGGATTTAACTTTTCGGAAAATGGTCGTAGAACAATAAAAATAAAAGCAAATTGAAGCTTCAAGTTTCTAGTTTCGGGATCAGAAATTCAAAAATTTTTTTCATTAATCGCCTTTAAGAAATCATAAAAAATCCAGAGAAAAAAAATTCTGAATTTTTGCTTCCCTTTCAAAAGGTGCACGGACTTCAATAATTTTCTACTGGCAATCTCACTTGTCGGCTTTTTAAATTTAATTCATCTTTAGCTGTTCAAGTTTTGTACGTTGGTTTGTCGCTAAGTTATCGTCGTTCAAAGCAAAAATTAATTTTTCGCTTTGATAATTAATTACTCAGGGATTAGTGATGGTACAGAAAATCTAAGCAGGGTTTTGAAAACTTTAAAGTAATTTTTCGATGCAAGAAAGTTGATTCAAGAGGTAAAAAATTGCGTATTTTAGATTTTTCGCTAAATTTGAGATAACTTTATAAATAATTAATAGATTCAGGATACTTTCAGCTTCTTTATTTACCTCAAGGTACCCCAAGGAAACCCTCAAAAGTTCAAACAGCTGAGATTTTTCCTTCATTGTGATTCGAATGACTGAAATTGTCACTTTTGTTAAAAATCAAGGATAAATTTTGCAACTTTTACTATTTTTTTAAATTGAAAATGTATGACATTTATTTTTTTTTCATTGCACTGTAACAATGCAGAACGCTCAGCTAAATAAAAAAATATTTATTTCCAGGATACTTATAATTACATTACTCAAAAGATATATTTGTTTTACTATATTTCCACAACAGTCATAATATATGCATCCAGTCCATATTTGATTATTTCTATAGACTTTTTGACATAACTGGAATAATTTACATTTACTTGAGAAATCGGTTCACTACGTGTAATAAATATTAATCAGTTTTTTTTATAATCTCATTGACAATGTGGGTACATTGTTTTAGGAATAGATAAATCACTGATCAACAAATAGTTCATTACTTATTATTTATTATAAGAATTATAATATATATTTATGGGACATATTGCGACAGACTGTACAAATACATTTCAATGAATCAGCAACAGTTCCATCGAGTGTTTATTTTTCATAATATTTATTCACCATAAGAACATATTAAATAAATAATATACTGTGCAAAATGAACTGTTGCCTGTAGATATTAACGTTTTCTATAATATGACTTCATGATTTTACACACGTTTGTTTTCTAAATATCTCAGAGATATCTTTAAAAAGTATGTACCTAGCATGTAAATTAAAAAAGTTATAAATTAATATTCTAGACAGAATTTATAAGAAAATTCCACTTTCAGCAAATAAAACTATTATATCAGAATGAAATGGGAGTCATATTTAATGTTTGGATTGAAGAGCGACACAGAGATATATTTGGAATTAATCTCTATATCGGTAATGAAAATATCCCCATTCTGATATGGCTTATATTCATGATATTCAAGTAACTTGTCTAATCTTGTCACAAAATAATCAATAAGTAATTAAATTATCTCGAGTTCTGCTTTCTAGCTAGACTGGATATATAGTGGCTCACCTATTTTTCTCTTTGGAAGATAGCAATTTTAATCTAAAATTAAATTTTTACATCAAGAGTTTTATCATTTACTGCATAAGGATAATGTTCATCGTAACTGCTACGAGTCGTAAAAATAAATAAAGGGAAATGATGAGTACATATTTTTTATCAAACCTTAATGTCACTATAATAATATATTACGTAACTAAGATTAAATATTACTAAAGTATGTACGTGTTATCTTTACAAAATGAAGGTAATTGGATAAGTAGATATGTGGTGATACTATTATTTTCTCCTCGGAAATATTTACACATAGATATTCAAATCATTATGTATAATATAAAAAAAAATTAAATACTTCAATAATTTTATTGCTTATAAAATACTACACATAATTTATGATAATCGTATTCTATATTTTTGAATGATGACTCAACAGTTTTATTCCATCTTTACCATTAATGAAATTCTTGAAGTCGTTGCCGTATCTTTAACCTTAATACATTTATGGAAAATTATATATATAAACAAAGACGTAGTTAAATTTTCCATATTTTTTTTGGGGGGAATAATTACGTGAGAATACCAAATAACACATTACATTATTCCGGAACTTACTGAAAGAAATAAACGAGTAAATCTATCCTTTGCCAGTTTTTAATGGCGTGCTTACAGCCAAAGGAAAAAAGTTAATGCCTTTTTTAAGTATTCAAGTTATTTTTGCTTTGGAAAAACCAAAGCTTAAAAAATATTAACAGCTACTACCATTGTATTTAAAATGTGTAAATGTTAAAAACAACATTAAGTGATAATAGTCACATAAAGATCATAATGTTTTTCATATTGTACAAGTACTATTACCTATATAAAAAGTCATTATTTAAACATTTTTAAGCGAACATATTTTTTTACTTAGTACGTTACGTAGGTAGTATAGTACCTTGTTATTAAGGTTACACGACAGTAATAGTATTATGCACATTTTACTGCAACCAATTTTCTAGTCAACTGAATATCCTTTAAAATATAGTAAAAATATAATAAAAGATCTTGAAATATTTAAACATTTTTTAATAACGAGTTTTAATATTTTCCTTGGTATTTAGTACCAAGTACAGTACCTTGTACCGATAAAGGTTGAACGGCAGTGACAGTATATACAGCGTGGTAAAAAAGTTCTGCATAAAATTCATATTTTCGTTAAACAATTTTTTTTTCGAAAAACGGTGAGACCCGTCGATTTTTATTTGATCCAGGGCACCTTGTTATGTGNTCAAAAAAAAATTTTTCCACATAACAAGGTGCCCTGGATCAAATAAAAATCGACGGGTCTCACCGTTTTTCGAAAAAAAATTGTTTAACGAAAATATGAATTTTATGCAGAACTTTTTTACCATGCTGTATATATTTCATGCATATTTCACTGCAGCTAATATTCGTCCAGGTCAACATAATATTTTTTAAATACAGTTTAGAAAAAATAAAATTGCAATAGCACATATCTTAGTACCTACTTCATATTAGTAGTTATTGGAGGTATTAGAGACCTGAAGACGTCGCGATGTAATACCGAAACGTCGACGATTATGCAAATTGGTTTTCTTTCCATAAGATTGACCTAAAATTCAGGGAGACTAACAATCTTGACATAAAAATATATACGTTTGCTTAAATAAGTCTACATTCATATTTAAATAATCTTTTCAGTATTTATGACGTTAATAAACAGTGCATTAATTCTCATACAATATATTAAACGTGCTGGATTAACATACACATTCATTGTTGACTCAGATACACCGATGAGGTATTCATATACGTGAAGTTACATCACGTCAACATCGACCCACTTACTTTTAATACTAACCTAACCTACGAAATCCAGAAAAAGTTATGTAAGACCAGAGCTGGGCTTACCCATGAATGTCAAATAATTTTTAAATATGTGAACCTTAAGAATGCGCACATTTACAAACTATAACTTCCTCGTGTAAATAATAAGTCTGCTACAATGCTTTACTGTTCAATTTTGAAAAAATTGTTTATAAATTTGTTTACGCAATCTAACAACAAGATGTTATTCGGCATCCTCTCAAGTTACTCCCGTGGATATATTCAGTTTTAACTTGACTTACATTTCGAATGGTCTTACAATTAGTATACTTCCATTTACCTCAATTATTTTTAAAAATTTATTCTTTGTTCAGTTAGTTTTTGATGAATTGATTTAAAAAAGGGTAATTTGTGAGAACAATTTACACTTTTTATTGGAAACTGAATCTATAATTAAAAAAATATCACAGCAGGTCAAACCAATAGGTAAACCTTAGGGCCTATTTTATAATAAATGTAGTTGGTTGTTCACCTACTGGACATCACGTGATAAATAGGGAAAGCCGGGGCAGGTACGGACTCATTTTTTTAAATAGAAGCGTTTCAAAAACTAGAGAAAATTCAGGGCATAAATCGAAATTTATAGGTACATTGTTTCCTTTTGGTACCATCTAAACCAAACGAAATGGGGTTGTTTCTTGTGGTTATTTTTTCCGCAAAAGATGCATTTCTCCGAAACTACCCCCTTGTGAGGTAGATACAGACAAATCTTATAAAAGCGAAATAAACAAATACAAACAAGAAATTAATGGCGATGCGTTGTTTTTGACAAAAAGTCGGAAATTACCCTATCTGTTCAAGGATGTCCCGTGTGTCAAAAATATAGAAATAACCAAATATAACCTCACACATGGTTTGCATATTCAGATTTATAAAGTTATGACGTTAAAAGTACTAATGTCAAGGGAAAACATTACAGATCTTATAGTTTTTCCGATCTCAACCAAGAGGTTGGTAGTATGTACCAGGTTCGGTCGCTGGCGCAGCAACTCAGCATTGAAATATCCCATATTTATTTAGCCATACCCATATACAGGTCTGGTCGAACTAAACGTGGAAGTGGTAGCAATGTTGAAGAACGCGTGTGCGGGCAAACGGCGTATAACACAGCCGCACTCGGCGACTGGGTAATAAATCCCAGTTGTTAACAAGTGGTTGACAAATTGCCTAGCAGTGCAGTGCAGCATTGCAGAATTTGGTATGATTCAGGTAATTTCAGGGAGAAATATTTTGTTTACTAATATTATTACAACATGGCATTTTGGAGACCTTTTGAAATGGAACAAAACGAAATTTACCATCAAATCATTTAAAATTGTTTGAGGACATAAATAACTAAAATATGCTGTTTGCCAAATGAACATATAACAGAAAATTTCTACACATTATATACAAATTATTATAATTTTTTACCTTTAGCAGAAAACTTTTTTAGGGACACCTATGAAACTCATTAAATTTGATTGCTCGGTTTTTTATACATGTTCAACTGACTTTGGAAAGACTATACATAGTGTTTAAATATTTGAAAAACATCACAAATATTCTCAAAAGACATTTAACGTAGATGGCATTTTGGAGACCTTTTGAAATGGAACAAAACGAAATTTACCATCAATATAATAAAATTGTTTGAGGACATAAATAATTAAAATATGTTGTTGGCCAAATGAATATATAATAAAAATTTTCTGCACATTCTATACAAATTATTATAATTTTTTACCTTTAGCATTAAATTTTATTGTTAGACGTTTTTATACATGTTCAACTGACTTCGGAAAGACTATACTTCAATGTTCTTCTCAAGTTGTGAAATCTTAGGATAACTATACTAAAATTTAAGAGGTTCTATATTTCTGAATTCCTAATATCCGAACTCATCAACACATACCAGAGTTAAAATTTATGGTGTATCGATTAAAAAATATTCAAATTGTAACGACTGAAAAATGACGATCCGAAGAACAAATCGATTATAACAAATAAAAAATAATTTCTACATAAGTAAACATAATTGATTTTCACAAACCTTACCAAACCCTTTGATATGGGTCTAGTATTTTCAAAATTTGTAATTAAAACAAAAATAAATAAACAAAATAACTTAGGATTTGAAATTATTTATCAGTTGATGTATTACTACAAAAACCTTGTTAATTACATAATGGCATTTTGTACTATGATCGGTTAGCTTTCCCAAAAAAAAAAAATCTAGTGGATCAAACAGCTGTATTGTTTGTTAAACATTATTGAGTGGAAGCGGAAGTCTTAAACATAGATGAGGCAGAAGAATCCACTTTCACTGAAGCTAAGTATTGCGCTATGCGTACTAATGCTTTTTCTATCCTTACAGTTATATATTTAAAAAAAGATAGATAAAGCTGATACATCCTGCGCACCCACCACCCACCACTACGTCAGTTTGTTGCTGAACAGCTCAATTGTGCAGTTAAGTCATACCATAAGTTTAGTCTAATTTAAAGCAATAATTCACACTCTTAAGATCACCCAACCGAGGAAACGGCAGCCTTTGCACAGATAAATAACAATGTTTGTTCTATCTATCCCTTCCAACCTATTTGGTAGTATCCGAGCTCTTAAAGGGATAATTTCTAGATTTGAGCTCAAAGGACAACTCAAAGAAAGTAGCATAAAAAGAGATACCTAGTAGCGATATCTCTGAAATCCATGCGGAGTCTAAATTTTCGACGAAACTGATGTTGAGACTGAATGAAGAATGATATGAGATACGGATGCAGTGAGTGTGGCTAGTAATACAGAGATACGTATTCCCACAACAGACAACATTGAACTAGATACGAAAAAGATACGAGTTATAAAGTCTGGTTGATCGCTAATCAGTAATCACTGTGTATACACGTGGTAACCTTGATGAGGACGGCGCCTACCAAAAATTTGTGCTGAAGTGAAGAGGAATGAAATGTACATGAGGTGCAGCCCGTTGTATTACAAAATTTATAATTCAGGAGGTTTAGAGATAAAAGTGGATAACGTCTATAAAATAATGACTTGTTTTTTTTTAATTATATTAAAATTTAAGCTATAATTGAGTATTATTTTTTGTTCCATTTATTAAAATATCTTACACAATATTAGATACTTTTTTGTTCCGTAGATTCCATCTAGTAGTTTCAGACTAATTTCAAGCAGTTCACTTGTCATTTTTAATCCTTCGAAGATCAAATTTACTTTTACAGTTTGACCGCAAATGTACTCTATTTCTATTTTTGTTTGATGCTCGTCCGCCGCAGTGCGACAAGACGTTTCTTCCGTCGAACTGTAACATGGACTTTATCAGCCAGAATTTGAAAAATTTTTGGATTCAATCTGCAGATTCAACTTTCTGAAAATGTTGAATGCATTTGTGTTCCGTTTCTCTTCCAGAAACAGATGGATCTAAAAGAGTCTCCTTTGCAAAGAAAAATTAAACTCCAGTATATTTAACGTTTTCAAGAAGTAGAAAAACAAAGTATATAAAGTAATACAAAGTAAATATATAAAATTATACTAAAAAAAAGCAAAGTACAACCCTGGAATGTACGATTCAGTCACGAACTTTAATGATAACGCTCTGACAAAAGTTTTTATTTCACTTGTACTTGTCAAATGTATCACCCTATATACTTACCTATTTGGAGACTAGCTGAACCCAGTTAGTATGTACAGTACACAAAAAAGTATGGTATTTCTTTTGTTTCGCTGGCGCGTGATTCAAATTACATATATCAAATTTAATTTCGAGCACCTCTCGTATATTGACATTCAATAAGGTGGCGCATGTTCGAGCTCCGACTCTGACCGTGGCCGTTATTTGCAAATGGTTAAAAATGAAAGTGGCCAGCGAGAAAAATATGCCAGTCGTACGAAAGTTCTTGAGAAATACTCCAATACCATATTTTACGGTCGTTTAATGCAATCTTATTCATTTTTGCGTTTACGTAACTGCTCCATCGAACGTTCCATGGAAGAAAGTTAGGTCTTGCGATTAATTGCAGACAGAATAACACCCATAGTATGTTAATTCCAGACCTCTTGGATATAATTGTTTTAATTAAAGATTTCTTGGTAAATATTTCTCTGCCGTATTCAACGATTATACCCAGAAGAGGGGGCGGAGGCACTAAGCAGTTTTTTGACATCTGTAGATAACGAGCGTTCAAATAAAAACGTGGTCGAAGTTGGCACTGACACATTGGACGTAGGGAGTAGCTTATAGCGACCAACTTAACCTCATTTCTCAACGAGCTGTATAGCAGCTGTCAGTTTCAATAACGTTAATGACTATATAACTTTATTTTAAAGAATAATCGTGATAACAATAACAAACAATTAAAGGAGCTGCGGAAAGTGTCCCCCTCCTTGTTATAACAATAAATTAAAGCAGCTGCTGAAAGTGTCCCCCTCCTTGTTCCAAGCACTTTTCACACCTGTTCCTCAAAGAATTAAAGACATTTTCTAAGATGCTCGGGGTATTGTTAATTTCACGAATCTTGTCTATAAGTCGAGCCTGCAGATGGTTTAAATCAGGAATAGGCAGTTCAAAAATAGTGTTTTTAAGGTAAGGCCACAAAAAGAAATCACACGGCGTAATATCACATGACCTCGGTGGAAATTCATGTTCAGCATTGAGACTTATTAGTCGATTTTGGAAAACTTCCCTCAACATATTCATCGTCTCGCCTGCCGTATGTGCCCTTGCGCCATCTTGTTGAAAGTAAAAGTTTGTAATTTCGTTTTCTTCCAGCTGGTTAACAAAAGGAGCGATAATTTCTTCTCTATACCTTTGCGCAGTAAGAGTACCATTAAAAAAAATAGGTCCATAAATCCTCCTTCGATTGAGAGCACACCAAACTCCAATTTTTTGAGCGTGTAGAGGGCCCTCGACAAAAAAGTTATCTGGTTTTTCAGAAGACCACATTCTCATATTCTGTGAGTTTACGTAACCACTTAAATGAAACCAGGCTTCATCAGAAAAAAAGGTGATATTATGAAGTTCACCGTAGTTGTTTAAAAACCATTCACAAAATACAGCCCGTCGCGGAAAATCAACTTCATGAAGTTCTTGCTGACAAGTTAAACGATAGGAGAACAAACGCAAATCTTTTTTTAACACTGTGTGGCAGGTACCGACTGATACTCCCACCATTTGTGATAAAACACGTACAGAAGTTCTTGGCGCATTTTCCATTATTTGTTGGACATTTTCTTTTAATTCTTCAGTCCGCTTTTTAGGTCGGCCGCTTCCTTCTTTTCTTGTTACACTGCCCGTTTCACGAAAAACATTAACACAACGCTGAACTGCACTTTGAAAAATTTTGTACTCAACAACGCCGGGAAATTGATTTTGAAATTCTATGAAACATTCCTCAATAGAATACTTCCATATTCCATCAATCTTGCGTCCATTTCTAAAGTAGGACTCTATGATAAACACTTTTTGTTCTTGAGAAAACACCATTTTAAACGCTTTTTAAAACGAAAATATTCAAATTGATAGCGGCGATATAGCGCTTTGACAGATGACGTTTAAATTCATTTGCTATACGCTACGCCCTACGTCCAAATTTTCAGAACCAACTTGACCACGTTTTTATTTGAACGCTCGTTATAAGATATGCATAAAGACATTAAACAATAACAGATCAATTTTCTCAGCGTTGCTTCGGAAACGAAGATAGTTTCATAGTTAGACATGTTTTAATTATTTTTGTGCAAATTTAAAATTACTTTATACTAGATGAAAAAGTAAATATGATTTTGATTTTTGGAGAAGCTTGGAAATATTCGAAATTAGCAGGATGAAAGATGAAAGCAATACACTAAGTACAATACAGTTAAACATGATTTCTTAAACTTGGAACTTTTTTCATTTTCTTATGGGTGTCATATTAAATTTACTCAGTGAAAAGAAATAAAAAATTTGCAAAGAAAAAAATGGTTTCTCGAAACCGCAATATTGAAACAAAAATCTACTCCACAGTGAAATTCTTTGCGAAAAGTTGATGTAATAAAATTTTGGCGGACAAAATTAAGTTTCTTCTTTTTAAATATTTGGAAAAACGAATCTGTCTGCGAACGCCATTAAGATAATAAGAAAATGGTCTAAAATTTTCATTGTTTAACCGGTTCTCTATCTATCTGTAGTTTCCGAGATCCCAATCGTTAAAATGGTCCCCGGTATAAAACTATTGTTCAATCATGTATGTGAGCATTCATAGTATTAAAAATAAAACAAATAAACCGACGACGGTCTGGAACGACGATGTCATCAATAACCAGCCTTCATTGTGCCTTTAAAAATATTCATTGCTTATAGTTATAAGATTAGGTCCCCATATTATGTGACGGCTCGAACAGGAGATTATTACTATTGAATGAACGCTCGTTCGAGTTAGACCCGGTAGAAAGTTGAAACTTAACTAAATAAAAATTTAGTGTTGCGCCTTTCGAAACTATTTTTTTTGTTTAATAGTCTCCAAATCTAACATGTATTTATTCCCTGAGAAAATTGGGTTATATTTATAAATATACACATCTAGGAGAATTTTAAAATTTCCTTCGAAGTTTAGCCAGTTCTAGGTTATTAATATTTGGATTTATTTTTAAAATGATTAAGAAAATCTAACTGCGAATGTAAACAAAACATTTCCACTTTAAAATCAGATAAACAGAAAATTATGAAATGGTTTCCGCCATTCCAAAAATCGCTGTAATGTAGAAGTAATTTTAGCCATACTAAGCACATAATAATTAGGCGCATTCTACTAAATGAGCATACTGCAGTTACAAAAATGTTTGCAATTTTAGATACAACAAAATCAGCAAAGCGTTTTCTCCTGGGCATTTTCTTAGTGCACCTTCATCTAGTAAATGTTAACCACTTAAATATATTTATAGAAATGTAATTTTTTGCTCCATTGACGAAATATTGTTCGAAACATTGGAAAAAATATTGTCACTAAATTTAAGCTTTTGATTTTTAGTACTCGCTATTTGATTTAAAAGTTTTCCTATGCATTTAACACGTTTTTTTTAATTATCTATATCTCCGCTGCATATCACGTTATTTTATTGTCCATAGGCGATCAATATTTGTTCTTTGAAAGTACCCACAGTAGGATCTATGCGACTTGAACGGTTTCACTGCTAAAAAATCTTAAAGTTCATATTTATCGATTTTTGCGTTTCTCTCATAAATTACGAGACTTACAGCAATTAAGTATGTAGAATTTGCTACAAAAAAAGTCCTCGGTATCTAAGCTGTAGGGCATGAGATGAGTGTTTAGTATTGAGCTATTATAGCAGCAAGTAATGGAATGTAATTACTAAAATGTCCACAAGTAAAAAAGGAAACAATGACTTACCAAAGATGATATCCAGATAACACTATTACTACAGCCAAGGATAAAAGGATATGAAATAGGGAGGATAAGGAAGAAGTTGGCTACCGTGTTCACAATTTTATTCAACTAATTGCAAAACTATTTTTAAAATTGAAAAATGCTATTCTACAAATATTTTCTGTATCGTTCCGCTCGAATTCTATCACTCACACGTCTGTTTTTTTATTATTTATTTTTTACTTAGCTGTCCACTTCGTGGCTACAAAATAGTACACAGAAGGTTTAAAACTAGCAAATGTTTTGTTTGAATCTATTTTAATGGTTTGGCTTAAACAATGGTAAATTGTTTTTGTTTGTTATTTAACTATTTACAATAAAATTTTAATAAAATTTGTTTTTTAGAACTTTAATATATACCTTCTAATTTTGTAATGACATTACTGAGTATTGGAAATAATTTCTAAGAGTTATACAGGGTATCATAATACTTCGTGTACTGTACATAAATTTATTACCAGACTCTTTTAAGTCAAAATATGTGAATTTAACTATATTTAGTTCAAAGTTATTTAAAAATTTAGTTTTTCCAAATTTTATGGTAGTTTCATGTACACGGAATATTGGGATACCCCGTATATCTAAGAAAGGAATATTGGTATTTGATAAGTATAGCACGTCGGGAAACGCAGTCTCAGCAGTTTCGAGATAATCAGTTTCTTGGAATGTAATCTCCCATTATTTTACTGTACATATTTGGCTAAAAGACAACGGAAGTAACCGATAAATACCAAGCGACAACCGTACGATAACCAATTGCAATTTGCAATGTCAAAAACCAAATAAAAAATATTACTTCTAGCATTTTTAATTATTTTTTTATTAAAAATAATGCTACTGATACAAAATTGGCAGGCTACGTGCAAAATGTGTAAGTCAGGATTTTTTAAGTATTTTAAAAACACCTTTTGGGCCAAAAAGATCATTAAAAGGATTAATTTTATAAATTTAATTTTTAACTAGAATTATTTACAATAAGTATTGATAAAAGTACCTATATAGGTAGTATATTATACACTACTTTGGCCATTATAATTAGATTTAGAACCCAACTGAATAAAATGATTTCTTAATTTTAGTCGGAGGTGTCTCAAACTAAGGGGTTGTGATTAAAATTTGCTCTAAATTTTCCTTGCATGAACTTGCCCATTACTTCAAAAAGTATTTAACATGTCACAAAAATGTTTATTCTAAACTGTAAACCATTTAAATTCATGGCAGTCGGGCAAAACAGGAGCGAAAAATATTTACAAATTTTATGATAATAATAATGAATACAAATAAAATATTGTATAAAATAAGTTACAGTATGAGTGTATTTGTGGCATTATGACGTACTGAAAAAAAAGTTATGGAAAAACAATAATATTTCAAAACCTCAACCTCCGTTTACGTGATACCATGACAATTTATTCAAAACGCTAATTAAATTAAATCGAATTGGGAATATATCGTCTGAAAATGGCAGATTTAAAACCATACGTCAGTACGTCATTCGACACTTTTATTGTTTCCATAAAATGACCGAATTCGTACCGTGTGAACGGGCTGTTGCAAAAGTAGCTATTAACAAAAATAAAGTTAAAAAAAAGTAAAATAAGAGCATAAGAAAACCACATTTCATCTATATAATTATTAAATTATGTTTTTTTATGTCCCTAAAAACTCACTATTTAGAATTGTTACAATTCTATAAACAATTCTATAACACTTTAAAAGTTTCTATACCTTTTCTCATATTATATGTATTCATGTATTCATATCCGATTTTCAGCATGCAACATAGTTCTTAGAACAATTTTACCCCATTGAAAAATTGTCTGAAGCTGAAATCTGCATATCTACAATGCCCCTAACTAAAATTTAACGATAATTTATGTAAAGACAATTCACAACGACAGTTCAAAAAACTGATAGCAAAGACGTAACTATAATAAGTAAGCGCTCTACGTGGATAATCTTCCCACATACCTACGGCATTTAAGAGACCTAGCCAGCCTTGAGAAAATCCAGTTTCAATTTTCTGTGAAGAGAGAATAATAAACAAAATTTTTTTATTAATTTCCCGTAATTTCTCATTCCAATAATAATGTCCGATTGACGCACTCTCATAAGAAACCTAATTAGAAATTAAAATAATTTTCAAAGCAATAAACAAATTAATGTCTAGGAAGGTACTAATGATATAATTAATTATTATAGACTGTCCTTCAAGATATCGTAACTACTAATAATATATATGATTTTTGTGATGTGATTTTTGCATTATTGGTAGATAAATACGGGGCTAAGAGGAAAATAATGTGATTATGAAGTATTAGGACGTCAATGTTTTAAAATTTAGGTAACCATATTGAGAAAGAAAATCAATACGAAAAGAACTCACGTTAATTGTCGACTAATGTAAAATAATTAAAGCCAAAACAATGAAAACACGTACTCATTATATTGTACCAGATCTGCTCAGAAAATAACTCACTATTCAAAAGTGGTCGTCAGTCAGATGAAGATGATCTTCGACTAGGAAGGCCTTCAACTTCAACTGATGACTCCCACATTCTAAGTCACAGATTTGGTGCGTGTAAATCGCCGATTGACTGTCAGAGAAACTGCGGCAAACGTTAGCATTTCAGTTGAGTCATGCCATGAAATTTGGCTGAAAATTGAACTTGCATCGAGTTGCAACAAGATTTGTTCCTCGACTGATGACCGAACAACAGAAAGAAAATCATGTGGGCGTTTGTCGGCAACTCCTTGAACAATCCCACGACGATGAAACCTTCATTCAAAGGAACATAACGGGAGACGAAAGCTTGGTTTACAGCTAAGACATTAAGACAAAATTTCAATCACAATGAATTGGCAAAGGATCTCCACGCCCCCAAGAAACCACGTCAGTTTCGATCCAATGTCAAAGTGATACTCACTGTTTTTTTTTTCGAGTTTAAAAAAAAATACGCCATACGCAAAAAGAGACCAGAATTGTGGCGAGACAACTCATTGTCCTTGCACCATGACAACGCGCCCGCTCAACTTCCTCCTTCACCCTCCTTACTTGCCAGACTTGGCTCCTTGCGACACTTTTGTTACAAACAATTGAAAGAATTCAGAAAATATTTGCTCTTTTATACTAAATTTTAAAATAACAAAAAATAGTTTCAATTCGGTTCAAAATCAGGAGAGCAAATAATGGATATTTCTAGAAATTGCCAATGTCGAGTCAAAATCATTAAAACTGAAACATTTTGTTAAATATGTACTTCATTATCAAGTTTTAGCTCTCTTCTACGTTTCAGTAGTAAATCACTTCTTCTACAAAAACTTGTCATAAAATATAACAATGCCATTAACGAAGAATGATTTGTATAAAATAATTTTAAATTTTGGATCGGTATAGAACTGCTGATTTAAAGAATGGAGATCGAAACAAACAGTTCTGGAAACAAATACATATAAGAATTTGGTACAGCGTGACACTGTGACAACCTCAAAAAATTCTACGTACTGTTCTAAGTAAATCAGATAGTTGAATGTTGAATCTATAAATATTATAAGTTGTAAACAATAAATGAACAAAAATATTTTATTATTAAAAATCATATTAAGGGATAATAAAAGAGGTAAATATATCTTAAGTCTTTTGATATATCTTTCATATTTTAAACTTACACTTTAGGGTACCTAGGTATACTAATATACAGGGTAGGAAAGTACCGATGGTCTATCTGAAGTTACGTAAGAGCGATAAAGTAAGACATGGAAATCCATGTGATAGACAAGGATGGGTATAGTGAAGGCGTCTAATAGTCAACGCCCATTTCGCCCTTCCACAAATAAGATCCACTTCTTATTTGTGGAAGGGCGAAATGGGCGTTGACTCTATTAGACGCCTTCATTATAGCCATCCTTGTCTATCACATGGATTTCTATGGCTTACTTTATCGCTCTCACGTAACTTCTGATAGACCATCGGTACTTTCCTACACTGTAGACCATCGGTATGTATGTAGATTATTCAAATCCCAAAATATACGTAGTTTTACCAAATGTCCACCACTATTTTCATCTCGCAGTTTGCTTATTTTTATTTCATATTTTTTTTAATTTTCAAAAATTAATTTCTATACTATTACATATAAAAAAGTGCTCTAATAAGGTACTGCTAATAATAAATTTCTCAACAACGATCGCATATGATTTGGACTATAACGAATATTCCGAACAAGTATGTAGTTTAGTTATGTTATCGTCTAAAAATATTTTATATTCGCATAAGGCGTTGTATTTCTACAAATGATCCTCATGTTTACCTGTATTTTTCGAAAACAGTTCGATTTATTCCTTGATAGTCTAGAGATCAATGTTTAAAAAAGAAATTTTAGAGATAAAAATTTAAAAAAAGTTGAGGATGAAATGGTGATGGTCATATTCTAAAATTACGCCTTGAACAACATTCTAACAGATACCGCGAAAGACTTTTTAAAATATTTATATATCATAAAAATATCGTGATACAATTATTTAGGGCTACCCCGTATATTTCAAGAGAACAGAAATAATGTGTCAGCATTTGTTTACAATGAATTGTAAATAAAATTTATTTTTTGTTTGCCGTGAATTTGCTAATGAAGTTAACATCTTCTCGGCAGTGAAAATTACCTTGAAATAAATTAATTCACAAAAACTGCTGAGTTGGCGTGATTTCAGTAATTTGATTTCTACCGTATTTTAATGAATGATTTTTTTTAATTGTTAATTTATTTCAGGAACTGTATTAAATTTCACGATGAGTCATCAAAAAATCATCGTTTACGAATCAATAACTAAAAACAGTATTAATCCCCATAATAAAATTTGACTATTTAAAAATACTAGATTTAAAATTAAAAAAAAAAAATTCACCCATCTTGTCGACATGATGTCTTGCGAGGAAATCTACAAATTGAAGGTAAAAATAAGTAAGAAAAGAATAATACTCCTATCTATAAACCTTAATCGGGAAAGTACTGTTTTATACGTAACATCTGAAAATATACGGATTTAGTCGCCCGAGATTAATTTTACTTTCTTTAAAAGTTATGGCCTTATATTTTATTACATTTCGTGTTTTGAATATAATAATAATAAGATAAAGGTCGCTTAAAATAAAAAAAAATACCTTAAACTTCATTTTCATTATATTTTTTGTTAGTAAATATTTTCATAAAATTGTGTATTCTGACATTCTATTTGTTGAATAAAAAATGTATCTAGATACTTGTTGCAGGTTGTCTTAACGAAGAATGGATTCTACTACAGCTAGAAGAACCAAGTGCTCGAGGTATTCTAATCCAATTAAACTTCATCCTTTTGCGAAATTGATAACTATTAATTTTTTACGGCAGCTTACCTCTATTCAAAGTCAATACTTACTATGATATAATAATGTCTCGAAACGTTGTTTAGTAGAACTACATTCATCCAGCTAACATATATCTCAACAGATGATGATTTGTTAGAGATTATTTTAATAGAAGCAAGTCCAATCATCATGTAAAGTATGTATAACGTGCTCACAAATTTACAAAAAAAAAAGAAGTTTAATTAGGTTAGTATTCTAAAGTTTTCTAATTAGGAAATGTTTTTATAATATACAGTGTAGGAAAGTACCGATGGTCTATCAGAAGTTACGTGAGAGCGATAAATTAAGCCATAGAAATCCATGTGATAGACAAGGATGGCTATAATGAAGGCGTCTAATAGTCAACGCCCATTTCGCCCTTCCACAAATAAGA
>NW_019416339.1:164480-193263 GCF_000390285.2 Anoplophora glabripennis | reverse complement strand
GTGTCTGCCACAAGGGGATTGTATTGGTATGAATAACTTGAGAACGGCGAATCTTAGGGAAAAAATTAAAGTCACCTTTTTTACGTATTTTGTGTATTAAAATATAAATCATTTACAATGACATGTAAAAAATGCAGTGGCGTAGGTTTTTTTGTAAGAATGGGGGTGACCCCTGTCCAGTTGTACACCACTGGTTGAACCTTTGGGGCTCATATTTTAGGGACTACTAGGCCTACTATAATACATTATCTGTACCAAATTTTATTGATATCGGTTAATAGATTCCGGAGATATAAACAAAAAATCATTTTTTTTTGACAACTTCAACACCCTGTATCTCTAAAACGGTGCCGTTCCAGACATATGTTTATAAGTCAAACACATATTATTTTAAAGAGATCTATCTGCCCTCGAAGTTTCCTGCATAAAATTCGGACCACCCTGTATACAGGGTTACAATTTTTTAATTATCATATACAGGTATCTTTCTTATTTTAAGAAAAAAGTTACAGAAATGGTTAAATGAGCAAAAATGTGCAGATTTTTATGCCTATCACGGATCCGTGATAGGGAAGATATTCGAAGCAAACCGATTTGATGTTATTTCTTTTTTAGTTGTTCTTCAAATTTTTTTTACAAAAATGCATGGTCTGATATGAAATGATAAAAGGAATCGATTTTTGCTGTCATATTAAATTTAGAAAAAAAAAGGAAGTTCTCTTTATAACGATATATAGTTTATGAAGTTTTCATAAATAAATAATCAAGATATTGAATATAATTACAATTTTAATAAAAAAAAAAGTCTAGTGGCCATGTGAAACATTTGAATTTTTCTATAATTTAATCTAATTTCTTATTTTTAATACTTTTTAACACAATAACCTTTATTTGTATAATAATAACAAGAGCAACAAGAATAAATATTTCAGAAGCGATAAACACAATACCTCTCGACATGATTCAATCTGCTACTCAGAGCATTTATGAACGAGTGCAGAAATGTATAAATAGTAGTGGTATGCACTTTGAACATTTGTGATAAAATTTTGTTTTGCTTTATCTATATTGTTTTATTCCTTGCTGTTGTTATTGTTATGTAAATAAAAGTGGCTGCATTAAAAGTAAGAAATATTAAATTAATTGATATATATGTACTTCACATCGCTACTTGACTTTTGTTATAACAATAATAATTATATTATCCAATTATACATCGTTATAAAGATAATTTCATATTTCTTCTATGAGACAAAAATTCAATATGCGTCCATAACAAAACAAAAATTAGCTACCGACCATTCAACACACATTAATACAGCACCGTACTTAGGTACAACAAAAATCGTTGTCTCACATCATTTAATAATATAAGACTACATATTTTTGCACTAAATTTTTGAAAAATAAATGAAATGCGACCAAAAAAATAAATAGCATAAAATTGGTTTGCTTCGAATATCTTCGGAACTAATCGGAATTTTCTAAATTCATAAACGAATCTGTGATCAGTATAAAATTTTGTACATTTTTTCTTACTTGACCATTTATGTAACTATTAAAATAAGAAAGATACCTGTATTGGCCAATTAAAAATTTTCAACCCTGTATATACTTCTCTAAGATATTCTTGATGACCTTCTTTATGTTTTAAGTAAAAAAAGACTATTATTGGCTACCTTAAAACCCCACTATAACACATTACATTTAAGTACCTATGTTAAAAAATGAAATGTTTCTATGTAGGTCCGTAACTGATTAAGGAGGTAAAAACTGTTCTAGAGTGCCTTGATCTCAATTTATTGTCAAACAGGTCTTATTCTACCAAGTATAAATCAGTTGTTTATGGACACTCTTATTTTATCTGTCATCTGTATTAAAGTTCTCTTACATATGGAATTTCTTTTTTTTTCTTTCGAAGATGTTTATGTCATCCATATTATATGTCCCCGGAATTCTTACAACTGTGGACAAAAAAACTCCAACTTAAACTACCTAAGGGCCTTTTAAATATCATTTTTGCGCTGTAAACGTTTTATGTTAGAAACCTTTTTTGTCCATTCTTTGAAATAATACTAAATACAAGCAAATATCAATTTCTTTCTGCAGACTTAAATAAAAGTGATTTAGAGAAGTCAGTGAAAAATTTTATCTCGATTTTGATTAAAATAAGCAAATAAGGAAAATTCAGTTTCGAATTTTTTAAACGACATTAAAAAAGTGATAACTGCTATAAATTTTCAAAATACGTAAAATATAATAGTAAAATAAACTTACCACTTTTATTATATAAAATGTCATGATATTTGTCTACCGCACTGGTCACTAGATGAGCCATGTTTAAATCTGCAAAAAACGATTAAGTATTAGTAGATTCAGACCTTGATGTTGATTCAAAGTAAATCAACAACTAAGTACAATAAAAATAGTTTAAATAACTATGATTTATCCCCAAATTGCATCAACGATTCGTAAATATAACTTTCTATTATCATCGATTACTTAAATGGAAGAATATACAGTATATGTATATCTAAATTTGGAACTCGTGAAAGAGTTATAGGTACGTATTAAAAAATACATAGTGTTCCGTTTAAAATTTCATTCCCCCCCCCCCCAGTATGAATCATTTCAAAATGGTAATGCGGCATATTCTTAATTCAAAAATTATAAATGTTAAAATAAGTACCTAGTAAAAGCGACATTTCAGTACGATAATATGTTTGGTATTGATTTGTATGTAATTCATCAAATTATGAATAATATTAAATTAGATTTAAGTCAAGTTTAGTTAAATTATGCAGGGTGTTTTTGAAATAAATGTGTTACTTGAAAAGGGTGATAGAGAGCACGAAAACGAACAACTTTTATTAAGCAGCTGATAGTCTAAATGCTTCTGTTTTCAAGAAAATTAACCATAAACCGACCCTGTGCATCTTGTGCACGTGCACGGCCAAAATGCTTCGGACACGCTACATGCGTGAGGCGCTTCTCTAATTGGCTAACGTTCCACGTAACTTCCACAATCAAGCAAATCTGATGATAGTTCTTATTTGTGTTGCGGTATTACTTAGCTGGCGTATAAAATGTTTTCTTGTTTGTATGCGGTCCGTTGCCGCAAAGGACGACAACATAACAGAAGAACAGTGCAAAATACAGTTCAAACGGGATACCGGGAATGTCCACCTCATATATGAAGGTCGTGGACGGGAAAGGTTGCTACATGTTTTCGACAACGAAGAAAACATCATCAACCTCGTCGAGGAAGATCCGACGCGCAGTACTCGCGACATTGGCCAAGAAGTTGCACTACGGAAACAATTATTACACCCCTATCATGTACAAAGGTTGAAGCATTAAATAATAATGATATTCAGCTCTGTGTGTCTAGTGGTTTCGTCATCAAATAGCACAAGATCGGAATTTTACAAGCAAGGTGCTATTTACGGATGAATGTTGAAGGAAAAATGTCGACCCTTGAACAATGTCGAGGGAAAAATGTTTATATATTTACACCAATAAATATCATAAACAATTTAATTTTTTAAAATTTATTATGAGAGATAAGACTTAATTCCTATTGTTTATCATGTTTTATTGGCTACTATTAACACATTGACTTTTTAATAGAGATAAATTGGTCTAAGTTTCCTTGAAATATCTTTAAAAATTATCTATCGTAAAATAAAACAGAAACAAATCTTTGATCCGCCATAACTGTACTAAATTAACTTGACCAAATTATTTTCACTCAAAGAATCTATCCAATCTTGACCAAACACCCTGTATACTAAGCAAGTAAAACAAAATGTATCTAATCAGTTAGCAATATTTTACTGAGTGTAAATATAGGTATTATTTTTACAAATTTAAGAAGTTAGAAGCCTATGCCACGGACGACAGAATAATACAAATAAATGTGATGCGCATTTTTGGAAATGAATGTGAAAAGTATCTAAAAGGGCAAATCAGTTATCAGATTGCTTAGGTAACATAATGAGCATATTTATAACAGTATTTATTTGATAATCAGCTGAATTTATAATTAATAAAGGTTTTTGATATGTACATCCTTTTGACTCAAAGATGTTATGAACGGTAGGCACAAAATGGTTTTTCAAAATAACACTAGCAGTTACAAACATTTAAATCAACTCGTAGGTATAATAATCAGAGTTATGTCCGAAGTTAACATCATATTTTTTAACATTTGGTGATTGGCGGTAATAACTCGATTTGATAATAAGCCGTAACTTAACAGGGCAGAGATATGATAAAATAGTTTTATAGTATAAAAGCTGTCCGTGTTAGTTAAAAATATGTGCTTATAAATAAAATGAGCCATTAAATAAATTATTTACAGCATATGGTCAGTTTCAAGTTTAATATTAAAGTTCAATCTAAAAATAAGATACAAATAATTTGAGAAATTCTGAAATTTCGCATATTTTTACTATATGTACTATGTGTACAGCAAGATACGTATTTCTCTCTTTTTATTGTTAAAGCAGCATTAGAAATTCCATTTTACTATTTTTTTATAAATAAATAAATAAATGGCGTTAAATAAAAGTTCCCTAATATAAATTCATTCAGTGTGTCCTGATTTTTCACATATGTACATAATATAATTTAAATATATTGTGTCTATACCAGGGTGTTTATTAAACATACGGTAAACATTCAAGGGGTTATTCCCTGTAAGAATATGTTGTCCTCAGATGATTTTTGAAACGTTGCTTTGTTCTTAAGATACAGAGCGAGAAAAATTTTCGACAAAACCAATTCTGATATTTTTGAAATTTTTATGTAACCGAAATAAAAGTATGATCCTGATACAAAAACCTTCCAAAGTATTCATCAACGTCTTCTTTAAACAGGCACATTGAAACGAAGTGGAGGGCCAGGGAGGCCAATGACAGTAAGGACATGATACAGGTACTTCTACTCGAAAAAATGTAAATACTTTGAATGTAAGTAAGGGACTATTTGGAATATTTTTAGGGATTTGTTGTACCCATACCACATCCAACTCGTTTTCGACATCATTTCTCGTTGAACGTTGGGGTTGCGATTGTGGGTGACTGGCTAACTGGTTCGGTATTTCTACCAGGAAGACTTATCGAAGTGTATCGCAATTTTTTGGAACAAACGCTACCTCAGTTGGTGCACCAGCGCTTTTTAGTGTGGTTGCTCGTGAGTTTTGAATAGTAACATACGGAGATCGCTGGATTGGTCGAGGTGAATCTCACTATTCGAATTTTTGTAAAACATTAACCTGCGATTTTTTTGAAAACAGTTCCATTTAAATATAGGGTAGGTTCCATTTGAAGTATTGACCCCATCCATGGAATAATTCTGTGTACACCATTGACTGCTTTCCTACGCAAATATTCTATCTCTGAGACTACCTCATGCAGAGGAAACTACAGTTTACTGAATCATTATTAATTAAATTGTTGTTACGGTCAAGAAAATAAACCATTAAGTTTTAATGACAGTATAATTAAGAATCAGTTAGAAGTTACTTAGATTATAATAACTTTTCTGCATTATGAATTATTTAAAAATAAGAAAGAGAAAATTTTTCAAAAGAAGATATCATTAGTAGTGCCAAATAATAAACAAGACATACGAGAGACAAATAAAACCCGGGAAGAAATGGAAACCGAATTCACTAACAATTCTCCTGGCAGGTGAATAGAAATGTTGCAGTTTTGAAAGAGGGTTGTGAAAATAAAAAGATTGCAGCACATGAAAAATTCTAAGATGCTCTGGGAGTGGTCTGCCCCCAAAAGAAAGGCGCTTCTCACGACCTAGTTTTATCACTAATAAATTATAAAACTGTTTACGGACTGTTTTATGGCAAAAGCGAGCTTATATTTTGTCGATGCAAACAAACGCCCTTAATGCTAAAATACAAATAGATATGTATATTGCCTCTAAAAAGTCAATACACAATTACAAACAAGCTACAAGAGCCTCTTGTATAAACCAATTATCTAGAACTTGTTTGGATTTTACAGCTGTTACGTTGTTAAAATTGCCAGTTGTTAACCTGGTTTACATTAGATAAGAGATACCTACTGAAAGAAGTTCTGTTTTTGAATTTACCACTTAACCGAATGAAAAATACTAATTCGTTTGACTTGTACTAGTTGAACTAGTGTACTTACGGTTTTTGTATTGGAAAAGTAGTATTCTCATTCATTTTGTTTAGCTTTATAGGTCAATCATTTAACGTTTACCTTTTAAGTTCGATAATTCATTACCGTGAAATGTTATCATCGCTAAATATCATTATACTCTCTTCAAAACATTTTGGTAATAGTGATTTTTATGACCTGTGGTGTTATTTAAAGTACCATGATTTTGCGGGTTGTTATAGATATACTATACATTTCCTTTGCCTTGGATAGAAGTCTGCCTTGTTATTCTCGGGCTAGAATCTGTGGCGGCGGGGCGTTATCAGAACCACTACACCCGCCCTATTGATTTCGGTTATTATTGTTAGTCCTAGGGCTACTGCGAACAGAACCGCTTTGGTTTGTTATTGTTTTAATGAAATTAATTGACAAGAAGGTTTATGCAAATTTAGCTGATTAGTGCTTTAACTTCAACTCTTTTAGAAGATATTAAGAAAAAATCAGAGGGGCCAGTACCTATAGCGTCTTTTTAATGTTATTTTTATAATAACATCTAATTTGTTTATGTAAGTTTTTACAGAACTCCCCAAGCAATAATTCTCCAATGAAGGTTATATAGATTCCACAACAGATAATAAAAAGTTCTTTAGAGTTCTTTTATTTAAAATTTTATATCTAAACAATAAACTTCTCAATTTGTAGCAAATATTGTTTATGTTTCACCTCAAATTACAATCTATAATAATCCCAAAATATTTTATGAAATCTGCTTATTCAATTACTATAGATAACATCATCAATAAAAAGACTCTTAAATAAAGAGAGAAAATTACCTTCACAGTTAATTATTAAAAAACTGACATGTTTTTTGTATATTATAAATATCCTCCTCAACAATTGTTTTCCATTCTGGCCAAGAGTCAGCAATATATACATAAAACTCTTATATCGACACCGAAACTAAATATTGTTTCTTTGAAACTATGGATTAATACATTATTCATATAAATTACAAACAGTAAAAGTGATACATGTAGGTATGTACATAATTGAATAATATAAAAAAAAATATGTCACTTCACAGACAGTGCATGATTTAGCAAAGTTCAGAATATTCATAATCGTTCCTTCAACATACTTAATGATCTCGTCATGTTACGTAAGTTTAGTAGTCTGACTTCATAAAATTGCTACTTTCTCTCGATTCCATGAAGTTATACCCGTTTTTACTAGTTTTGTTGGTATCAAAGAAGTAAAAGTTTCTGTGGAACTAACGTCACCACATTCATCGATCGAGTTTATTGTCGCATTTAAAATCAGAAAAAATCTCAAGACCTACTGCACACACAAGAAGATGAATGAATGCATTTCAGTTCAAAAGTATAATTTTAGCATTGTACTCTACAAATTTACATTTCATTTATTGCTTTTAAGATATTTGGAACACATCCTACATTTTTAATTGCATGCTTCTTATTTTCGCATTCTTGATGTAAAACAAGTCTACAGCCTCCAAATAAGCTCAAAGCAAAAGCCGGTCTCAAAATATAAGAAACGGTAATCATTTATTCCAAAGTAAAAAAGTCATTAGCATAGTTATAATTTGCGAGATTTATTAGTATTTCTTTTTTGAAGATTATAAAAAAGGTAAAAATTTTTTCTATTTACCTACTTTTGCATTAGACTACATTGCTGCTTTTCAAGTGCGTATTTCCGGCCTCATAAAATAACCTTTTAATTCTCTCTATAATCTGGAATACAATTCTAATTCTGAAATTACAAAAAAGTTTTTAATACAAAAGTTTTAGCTTTTTTATGAATTTTTATAATACAGTTATTAGAAAAAACAAATGAATAATTGAAATGACTAAATTAAAGAATTTTTTTTAAATGGAATACCCTATATATTAGCTTCGTTAAAATTTTCTTTTTTCAAAAATATATGTTACTGTTTCACTCAGGACTTTTCGACATATTTCAACTATTTTTGAAAAAAAAAACAGGAGGGAAATAATGTGAATACAGTGCGCGCCGAGTATGTTCGTTAGCCTCCCAGGTTTCCAATTCCATCTCGAGCTGCATTTTACAACATTGAGCAACGCTTTAGAGAAACAAAATCTCTTGAGACAGAAACGAAGAATTATTCCAAATTAAAAATTAGAACTAACTATATCAGCCGATTTATTGTTCCTCTTGTTGCGTTTCCACATTTTCTGAAAATGAGGTGTTATTTGCCTTAAAGAAATTGAAACCCAAATTTACAGCCGGACCTGACGGATTACCCACTTTCCTCTTTAAGGATTGTGCGCCAATATTCGCTAAACCATTATCCTTAAAGGTAGGCAAGTTTCCTATTATGTGGATATCGAGTCGAATTTGTCCAATCTTTAAAAAGGACAACAAGAGTGATGTTGAAAACTATCGCCCCATAACTATTATTAATAATCCTTCAAAAGTTTTCGAAACTCTTATATATGAAACTGTATTTTCTGAGGTAAAGTCTTCTATATTATGTACCGAACAGCATGGCTTCTTTCCAGGTCGATCAACGGTCACCAACTTAACATGTCTGTCACACTATATTTCCACGCATTTGGATAATAGTGGTCAGGTTGATGTTGTTTATACGGACTTCCCCAAGGCCTTCGATCGATTGGATCATGGTATTCTACTGTCGAAACTCTCCAATATGGGATCAACTCACTTATTTAGTCAATTCTTTCAATCTTATCTATCTCAGAGAAAATTGACAGTGGAGTATCGTGGTTTCCGATCAATGGATATTAATGCTACATCTGGAGTCCCACAGGGGTCAGTTCTCGGTCCATTATTGTTTCTGGTTTTTATTAATGACATTACGTTGAACCTAAATTGTAACGCCCTTCTGTACGCAGACGACCTTAAATTGTATTTATCCGTGGGTCATCTAAATGACTGTCTACGGCATCAATCTGATGTAGATAGAGTTAGTAACTGGTGTGCTACGAATTTATTACCTTTAAACTTATCCAAGTGTAATTCCATGACTTTCACTAGAAAGATTAGCCCGATTACATATAATTATTTTATTGGTAATAACTTGATTAGGAAATGTAGCTCTTTTAAGGATCTTGGTGTAACATTTGATACTAAACTAGATTTTAATGAACACGTTAATAATATTCAACGTAAAGCATATAGAAATTTTGGTTTCATTGTGAGAAATTCACAACAATTTACGGGAATTAAGGCAGTATCCTTATTGTTCAATGCATTTGTTCTCCCCAAACTGGAATATGCCTCTCTAGTGTGGAATTCACATTATATAGATCGCAGTAAAAGAATTGAGAACATTCAACGGAAATATGTAAAGTATTTATGGTTCAAGTCTGATGGCTGTTATCCACCACAGGGTATACCTCATGGTACTTTGCTTGGACGATTTGTCCTTAATGACCTGGCTACACGACGTATGTGTAACTCACTAATAACCCTGTATAAAATCATTACTGGATTGATTGATTGTCCGGATCTTCTAGCTGCCTTGTGTTTTCGTGTTCCCCGCTCTGGAACCCGGTTTTCGTCTTTGTTCTATTTTCCCACACCTCGAACGAATTTATTAAAGTTTTCAGCGTTGTATACAATGGTTGAAAATCACTCTCGAATGCAGAACCTTGTGGATATTTTTCATGATAATATATCCCATATTAAGAGAGTTTTTTCTAGTCATAACTTGCAATATTAATTTTTAATCATTCTTTATTTGACCTGCTTTAGGATAATTATATGTACCTATACTAGTTTTAATTGAATTTTAAAATGATTGTTTTGTTGGTATTTATGTTAGCATCTATTTTAACTTTGTCGACTGTATTTTTTTATTTAGTTCTATATATGTACATAGTGGTTATCTTTTATAATTTTTTATAAAACTTTTATAATCTGTATTATCGTTAACTGTTTTTTTACTTTTGTACTTTAGTAATCTGATTTTGTTAATGCATCAATTTTTATTAGCTATTTCTCCCACCTATTAATTGGTTTTAACTGTCAGGTGGTGTAACTTAAATAAATAAATAAATAAATAAATATTACTATATATTTTCAAGGTAAGCAAATATTCATTCGAGGTTTATCATGGTAAATTCAAATATTAAATTATCGTAGAAATAGAATTATTAAGTATTATTAAAAATTATTGTAGAATTATTGGATTGTAGTGGTCGTTTTTAAATGACCTGGGCATTGTCTCCGTCTCAAATTTGAGTTTTGTTTGTTCACTTTGTGCTTTTTGAATTGTTTAATTGCAGTGATCGACGGTGCACTGTAACAAATATTTTCAGCTTTATTATTTATTTCATTTAGTCAAAAATACCTTTTAAGAAAAAAATTTTTCTGCAGTTTTTGTTAAATTTTTAAAAGAATTACATATATTTTACTATTTAAACCATCTTACCCAATTCTGAAATCAACACATATTGAAATTCTGACTTTAATTTTGCATTACATTATTCAGAAGCTTAAATCTCACAATCAGTTAACACTGATTTTCTAATAGAGGTAGGTAACATATGCCCATAGACAAAACATATGCAACAAATTTATTTAACTGCAAATTTAGCAAACGAGTGAAGTTTATTTGCATCAGAATACTTTCAAGAATTCGATAAATGGACCCTTAGTACAAAACTGAAGTCAATATTTACAGTAAATACAATGAATAAAGTTTCATAAAACAATCAACAAAAGAAATATGGCAAAAAATAAAATACTGTTTACGGTATTCTTAGAGCATTCTCTGTGATAGGTAAAAAATAACAAATTCATATTCGACAACACAAAAAACTCCCCCATAAAGAATGTCATTGAAATATTTTTAAAAGCAACTGGACAACCTCTGAGTTACCACACCAAATTTTGAATTAAATACATTTTCTCTTTGCAATTTTGGTAACTGGTGGTTTGGTGGTTTTGCTAACTTTGGTAATTCAAGATTGTAATGATGCTCAGATTTTAAACAAAATTATTTATTTGCGAAATTTTTACTGTTTGAAATATGTATGAAATAACGATATCACCTAAAGTTCATAAGTGCAGGAAAAATATAAAGCCGGAAGAGAAATATGTATTTCTATGACCTGTGGTCAACTTATTGTATAGACATCTACATAATATTTAATATATAATTATTATTTACATACATATCATTCAATTCAATAACTGTTAGGTACGTTAATTTAATTAAATGAACGTCACATCATTTTGAAGACAATAGCTTTTAAGCGGAAAATGTAAATTAACCACATTCTTTGATAAATTTGTCCTTGCTTGGTTATAATTTAAATCAAGACATGCCTCTATATTTCCACAAATAGTTCATATGATTAGACAACGGGTTTATCATGGCCATAGTATACAAGGTGTCCCGGTACTTGATACAAAAAAGTCGAGTACAAATAGAAAACCCGTAACTTGTTAATGAAGGCCCGTATGAAAAAAAAATTATATAAAGAACTGATATTATTTTGACCTCGTCTATTTATACTCGCCTTTTTTGTCTCAAGTACCGGGAGACCCTGTATATGTTATTACCTAATAAAAAAATACAACAATTTCGGAAAAAGTAGCATATCTAATATTGTAGAAGTTTATTTTGTCAGTCATTTTAAACGTTTAAAGATCTTGTTTTTTCATGGGTAAAAAGAGAAATAAAAAAAATACTACACAATAATGAATATGTAGGAGGCAAAAAAGTAGAGATTAAACAAAAGTGCATCTACTACTTCCACTATGTTACCAAAATTTAAACATAACTGTCTAGATACATCTTATACAGTTGATTCCTGAACTATGGGATGATGGAAAAAAGGTTCATTTTTATACGAAAAAGAACCTTTCCTTGCCGTGCAAATATTAGGGTGAATTTTTACCTTTATTAATTCAGTCACGATTCAATTTCATCAATTAATATATCCATTTGAATAAATTAATGTATACTGTATACTCTTAACAATTATTTCAACATTCCCTTTCTTGGACGCCGTTAAGTTTTTTGGGACAAAAATTACCTGAGTAACAACCTAATTAAGTTCAAGATCTTTAGAAAATACCAAAACAGTTAACAGTTATTTAATTATTTTGCACATTAGATAAATAGTCTTACAAATACAATTACAATACAATTCAAATAGGTGACCACAAATATGTGTTAATATATATTTTATTACCCTTTTGGTATGCCATTAAAATTTCAGGAAAAATTCCGTTACTTTTACTTAACTATTAAAATCCAACTGAATATTATTAAGATTCTATTCCGATTTTAGTAATTATTATATAATTATTATGTAAATAAAAGAATCATAATATCGGGTATAAATATTAAAAAAAACTTGCATTAAAGTGAGACAGTAGGTATATCCAAATGCTATTGCCAAAGCAAAAAAAGATTTCCGAAATTTTGTGTATATATTACATTTTATATTATTTAGATATTATGTAGGTATAGGAGTTAAGTTGAAACAGGAATTATTTTGTTGAACTAAATCAAATTTTCGCTTGATATGGAATTAACATAGTTTACTATTAAATTATTAAAAGTATATACAATAATTTTTAAAAGAATATGGCACCAATGATATTTAAAAAGCTTATGTAGAGCGAGGACAATCCGATTTTTTATATCATTTTTAATCTTAAAATTGGGAAACAGCACCGAATGCCTTCCTGACAATTTCAAAAAATGAATTCGTACCTATAAGATTTCTAGTAAAAAACCAAAAATATTAAATTAACAGTATGTAGCAAAATGAGTGGAAAAAAGGTTTAAAGACGAAACATGTATACACCTACAAGTTTTTCTATACATTGGAATAATATTTTTAATAAAACTATAAAAAATTATATACTTTTATAATGTCTTTTTTGTATATTTCCTTAGTAGATTTATTGTGAGAAGAATTTATTATAACAGTTAATGATTGAAAAAAGAAACTCGTTCTTTGAATGGAAGAGGCAAAAGACAGATTAACATGTTAAATAAAATGATTACCTCAACACAAAGCAATTTGCTTAGTTGTTTTGGCGCCCAACAATTTCACACAATTAACAGTACTACAATGGTACAATTTTCTTTAATCAAGTAAATTTCGGCGGTCGTATGAGGAATTAGGTAAAACAGATTTAGTGGACTTCAGCAGATAAAACTAAGTTTACTTATGCGTAAACAAATGACAGGAGTACATTAATTTTTAATATATTTTTGGATGCACAGTTAAATAAAACTATGCTGAAAAACAGGAAAAGTGGTTAAACAATTTTCCATACTTCGATTACAAAAAAATATAAAACAACTCTTCGCCGTGACTAATTAGTAATCAGGTAGCATAACATTAATAACAAATCTGTGACAGAGTGAAAGTTGTTGCAAAATTCCAAGGAAAGCTTACACCGACCGCATTGCAAGACTATAAAAATTTAACTATAACCGATCACATACCAGTTAAATATTTAAGTTTAAGTTTTTTAAGGACAGTTTTGCCTTTTGCAAGTTATCTTAACCATATATTTTTTCATCTATAGGTCAAAATTTTAAATCGAGATTTAGAGAAATATTGAACATTTCAGTCAATTAAAATATGACAAAATACAAAATCCGTATTTCCTAAATACATATATGCATTTTGTCTCCCAAGCTTCAAGAGGCTTTACCACCAATTTTCTTATTTTAGTTGGCATAATGTAGGTAGGTATAAGCAAAATCGAGAACATTGGCGATGTCGAACAAGATTATTGTTTGTTTTTTAAAATGTGCTTTCCGAAAAATGTATTATTATTATTCCAAAATGCTATTAAAATTATTATTGTAATAAAAAAATCTCAACACCTCCGCCACTGTGTATGATGAAAAAATATTAATCCATGAAATTATTCAATTGAATCCATGAAATTATCAATTGATAATAATGTGAAGACCTGTGCTTTTCCATTTGGATTTGATAAGCCATTCTGAAAAAAATATATAAAAAGTAGGTTTTTGGTAGTGCATCTTTGACAACTTTTAACTATTCATTTTCGAACCCGTGTTTATAGAAAATTTTATGCTCTTTTCCTATTTTCTGTTTCGTCGTTAACCTATCTTTATATAAATGTTTTTATTAAATACAAATATGTAGTCAAAAATATAACAAGCACTATGGCATTATGCAAAACAAACTTTTTAATATTAAAAAAAAATGGACAATATTAGTAGAAGTAATTTTTAAAATATGGAATTTTTAGTTTTAGTTTTTAATATTGAAAAAAAAAATTAGACGATATTAGTAGATAAGTAGTTTTAAAAATATGGTATTTTTAGTTTTAATTTAATTACAGTCATCGCGATTTACTTCTACATATAATAAAATTTGATTTCATATCGTATATTTGTAAAATTTTAAAATACAAAAAAAAATTAAATCGAAAAAAAAACATTCCATTCTAGAACCTGTCTCATAAATTTGCATATTGAAAGACAATTTTTTTGGGAATTTTTTGAAGAAACAAAACGCCACCCTTTATCAAAAAAACACTTTTTTGGTTTAAAAATCAAACAAACACTCGAAAAACTGAAATTATATTATTTTTATACTTTTTTTTATAAAAAAGTTTATATCTTTAGTCTTCGCCAAGTTACAGCTATTTGAAAATTTTTCAAATGCTCATAACTTCTTGAGGGGATGAAATAAAAATTTGAAAACATTCATGAAAACTACTCTAAATGGGTGTTATATAATACCAAAAAGTCAGAAAAATTAGAAATGCTCCGGTCAGGACCTCAGTGATTTGGGTTGGAATGCCCGATATGAAAAATCCTTACTAGTTTTCGCACGATGGGATGAATGAATTAAACCTAAAACGGAAGCCACAACCTGATTTCATGATTTATTGTCTTCAAATTCTCCTTAGGATTTAACAGTTCGTTAATTTAATTACAAATAGCTTTATCTTGAATAATTAATTATTTTATACAATTTATTATAATTAATAATAAACTTATTCAAGTTCTTGACATTGAATCTGCATATGAATATATTTCAGATTAAACTAGGTAGAAAATTAAATTGAGAACAAGAAGCTCACCGGTTCAGATGTAACTGGATTTTACTCTATCCTAAAAATTCAAATTATGAAAAGTACTTTACCCTCTTTAACATAATAACAGTTTATTATCTTAAATGTTAACAAAGTGGCAAGATAAGTGGTTTCTAAGCAAAAGAGAAATAAATAAAAACAAAAAATGAACTTACTTGTAACAATATTACCGACGAAATGGAAGAAACAAATGGACGTACGCGCAATCGTGATAAATACTTATATATAGGTTGACGCAATATCACCATATTGTACAAAAGAATGTTGACTTAATACGCTTTTCTTGTTGTACATATGTACATCCATATAATGTTTATAATAATTAATTATAAGAATATACATATGTAAAAACAGAATAACGTATAAATAATTTTAAATTGCCTGGTATTCACAGTTGTTAGTAAATTTGATAAAAATTATTGGATAAGTACACACATTTCTACTTAATACATAAAAGTCATGTCGTTTTCAGGAATCTGGAACAAGGATAATGTATACAGCTTATTATGCCAGCAATAAATTCCTACATCACAAACTTTATTATCTTGTTCAGACATCTAAAGGATAAAATAATTCAATTTTATAATTCAGAAGTACCTATTTATTATGTATATTATACAGGGTGATTCACAACTTATCCAAAAATATTTGGGAATAGATACGGTATGAGAAATGCAATCAATATCGTAAAAAAATTTTTTGTAAAATACTTCCGAGAAAAAAATTGTATTGTTGTAAGTTTTAGTACATTCAAACATTCATAGCTGGATAACTGTAGTCTCTAGCATCAATCGCAATACTCGTGGCCTCAGCGACTCCGAATACTGAAATCCGATTTTACAATCGTCGTTACGAGTGTTTACAGTAGTTTTTTTACTAGTTAGTGTCAAAAAGGGCTTGCGTGTATAGTAACTCGGAGCTGATGGATATCGTTTTAATTTATGGTGAAGCAAGACAACATTTTTGTATTATGGTGAAGCATTTGTGTTATGGTGTTGGAGTTTTGTTTTTCGGGTCCCGCTCGAAAGCGGTCACATCAAAAGATTTCGACGTGTTTTGAAACTCAAGTCTGTTTAGTGGAAACTGTCGTTTTGTGTTTCCTATTTAAGTGATCTAACCCAATATCTATGTTGGCGTTTTCTTCTTCCAAAAAACAATATTTTAATCATTAATGAATTATAGCTATTAAAAAATATATATGTGTACGGTTAAGGTGTTTACTTCGCTAACTAACTAATCAAGTAAACACTTTAACCGTACATATACACTTACTTTTTTCCAAGGACTTCAGTATAAACCAGCCATAACTAAGAATAAAAAATCTTCTCTAAACACGTTGGTTGGTTATTGGAAAAATCTGTTCAGACTTCCTCGCGACAACCAGTGGAAAAGGACCGAAAACAAAAACAAAACTCGAACAAAATGTAGCTCGCTTGATGGAAACAAGAGTTTTGGGTTTGTTTCAATTTTGTTTTTGTTTTTCAGGTTCTAGAAAACACGAACAGGACATAAACTGAACTGTCCGCTTAGTGGAAAACCGCCATAAGACGGACCCAAATGTGTTTACACGTCCGTGGATAAAATTTTGAACAGTTGTTGTAACATCAGGTAGGTTAAATTTTATTACTTAAACCCACAAATTAATTTTATTAATTAATAACAATAACGGAAAAAGCAGTTGAATTTGCTGATATAAAATAGGTGCTATAAAATCCTATTTATTTCTTTCCTTGCCAAAGTTTTTGTCCGTTTCTATCACACTTTGCCGCCATGCCGGTCGCATTGTGCGAGGTCAAGTTTTACAGTGGATTAGTTTCCAGTGCCGTGCAGAAGTGTATTTTTAAATCATTTTCAAACTGCCCTTTTTCATTTTTTCTTTACAAAATTATATTTGTAAGTCTCGTGTACGCCCAAAAATTTTTTTTGGATAAGTTCTGAATAACCCTGTATTATTTATATAACTGACTTTTTCGATAATTTTTAAATCCCTGAGTACACAACTTTAGCGTAAATAATGAAATAAAATTGAATTACTTAAAGCACGTAACTAATAGTCACCAAATGTTAAATACCTATTGCAAAACAGATAATAAAAAAATCTTTTTGTACACCACAATACACCAACACATACTGCGGCGTTTTATAGTTAGTAGTCTCAAAAACACCTAGAGCCTATAAAAATTGTCTAAAATGGATTTTTTTATATTTTTTTTTTGTGATTTCCTAAGAAATCTTTCACGAGTTTTTTGAGGAAGATTACTCTAAATTTATTAAAGGTTAAGCTAGGTTTTTTAATGCATTTGGTGTAATTTTTACATGCCAATGAATAGTTGGTTGAAATTGAAATTAGAATACTTTAAGAAAAAAAACTGATAAATTTAGATGAGGCTAGGTTTGTAAATGTTATTTTTTATTAATGCTCACCTTAGAAATCTAGAATTAATCTTTTCATGGAAATAAATTTATCAAATAATTTTGTTTTTAGTATTGTACTAGGTTTTGAGCTTAAGAAACTCTTTTATTTTTTTAAAATTAGGTTATGTTAGATTTGGTGTTCTTGAAATAAAATTCACATACTATTTGCAATGATAAATTATTAATAATTTACTTTTATTCGCATATCAACAAATATTATTGAATGTTATTACGATAATACTTTATAACTTGTTTTTAGGTTATGTTAGGTTAGGTTGGGTTAGATTATGTGAATTTAAATTTATTTCAAAACCCGTAAATTTTACGTATAAATCAATTGTCATGGCTTTATTTTTTTATTGTTTATAATATTGATATGTTATCAATTTCTATAAATTTAGAGTAATTTTTCTCTAAAAAGCTAGTGACGGATCTTTTAGGAACTCCTTAAAAAAATATTTAAAAAAAATGTTTACTTCATTTTTATAATCGCTATTGCCTTGAAGCTATATACTATGATATACAGGGTGATTCAGAACTTTTCTAAAAAAAATTCTGGATGTACAGGGGACCCTTACAAATACAATTTTGTAAAGAAAAAATCAAAAAGGTCAGTTCGAAATTGATTTAAAAATACACTTCTGCACGGCACTGGAAACTGGTCCACTGTAAAACCTGACCTCGCACAATGCGACCGGTATGGCGGCCTGATAAAAACGGACAAAAACTTTCGCAAGGAAAGAAATATGTAAATAGAATTTTATCGCACCTATTTTATATCGGCAAATTCAAATGCTTTTGCCTTTATTAATTATTAATAAAATTAATTTGTGTTTTTAAATAATAAAATCATTTGACATACCCGATGCTGCAACAGCAATTGTTCAAAATTTGATCCACTCACGTGTAAACACATTTGGGTCCGTCTTACTCACTTTCTACGAACTAACACAAATGATGTCTTGCTTCACCATAACACAAATACTTCACCATAATACAAATGTTGTCTTGCTTCACCATAAATTAAAACGATATCCATCAACTCTGAGTTGCTCTATATGCAAGCCATTTTTGATACTAACTACTAAAAAACTGATGTAAATACCACAGATAACAGGTAAAAACTACCGCAACGACGGATTTCAGTATTAGGAGTCACATGGTTCTCCATGCGTATTGCGAATGGCGCTAGAGACTACAGTTGTCCAGCAGTGGTTTAATGTGCTATAACTTCAATAATTTTTTTCTCAGAAACTATAAGAATTTTACAAAAATTTTTTTTACAATATTGACTATTTCTCATGCCGCATCTTTCCCAAATTTTTTTGGATAAGTTGTGAATCACCTTGTATATTAATTAATTAATTAATTAATTAAAAGAGATAGTTTTGTAAATTGAAATTTTTTACTCGTTATGTGAAAAACTTCCAACTCCACTAAACAACTGCGTATAACTCTGCCATTTATGCATTTATTAGTACTTAAACGATATCTGTAAAAATGCGTTGCTAATTGCCAGATAATCAACATTTAATACAATATAACAAAAACAACAGAACTGACACAAAATATGTAAATTTATTATTTATTTATCACATTACTAAATAAAATGTTGATTGCAATAAATCTACTTAAAAATGCTGTATAAAAAAGAAATAAATACAAAATGTATTTAATAGTGGTAATGAAGAAAAAATTATTATTGGCTCTACCAAATTTTATTTATCTTAATTAAATCCTTATCTCGGTGAATGTGTCCTAATTTGTTATACTTGTTCCGTGAATAAAGCGACCGTCACCAGTACTGAGTATCATAAAACAATTGATCCTCTCGAGAGAGGTATTTTGCTATGTTACTCATATATAGGGGACGACGGGGCAAAGCCGCACAGGGAGACAAGTGAAATTAATATATGGCCATCTATAAATAAGTAGTAAAATCATTTATAGATGCGGGTTTTATTCGCAACGAAAATTTTACATTAAAAAAAAGTCGCCACTTTTATGTTAACATAAATCGTGTACAACTAGCGTTACCAGATCTATTTCATGACTGACCCGGAGACATGACCGGTTTGTATAACTGACGTAACCTTAAAAAAAAGGCACAATCAGGAAATCTGAGAGACGTAAACTGTTTGGGTGCCTCAAAAGTAACGACGGATTTGAATTGTGAACCATTTTTATTCCGAAGAAATGGCTGCATTGTGCAGGGTCTCATTTTGTAGTAAACACATTACGGTTAGACAAAATGGAGCAGTATACGACGGATGAGGGAGTGAAGATTGTGAAAATTAATTACAAAAAGAACAAACCAATCACCCCACCAGCGTAAAATCCACACCACGCTTTCACTCTTTGGGTATACAGTTCTTGAAGACCCCAGGATTATTAAGGTAATTTTCTTAGCAAAATTGATTCTCTATTAGTTGAATCTTGAATGGATGCAGATCTTTTGTTAAAATCCACTGCATTGTACTTTTTGAAATGTTTAATTGCAGTGATCGACGGCGCATTGAGGTTACGAGAATTTCCGCCACTATCATTCAGCATAGCAATGTTTTCAGCTGAACGTCCAGTACAAGGGCGTGCTGTTTTTTATTGTCTGCAACATGTTTGTTCAAATTTGACAATTGATCTTTTCACAGTACCTTTTATCGAAAAATCCACGTAATTTGCGCACAGTCTCAGTTACACACTCTCCGTACTTCACAACCTTCACACGCGTATCCGCCGTATAGCGCTCCATTTTGTCTAATAGCAACGTGTTTACTACAACATGTGACAATGCTGCCAACATTTCGTAATGAAAATGGTAGGTACACAATTCAAATCCTGCGTTACTTTTGCTACACCTTTTACTTGAATCATACACAGATTATCCCGAAAAAAAAATTAGAATGGTTTATTTGCAATAGACTTGTGCTCTGAATTTTACATTTCAATGTTATGTTTTCAGATGATTCACTAAATACAGCAGGGGTGGTTTTGCCTAAAGGGTAGGGACAATACTGAATATATTATTTTAATATCAGCAATACTTTTATGTTATACTTTGCATTTACAAAAATATTGTTTTTAGTTTTAATAAATGAAACTATATATAATATTCATGTTTATTTCATCTTTACTTAAAAACTGCAAATATGTTATTTGAACTTTGAAATGTGTGCCCCATCGTTCCCTATCAACGAATGTCATAGTAATCACTTTATCTCGTTCATCTCATTTTGAATCCAGAAAATATATGAGAATGAAGGATGTACTGATGTGTCAGAAATGTAAACACGAGATCATATCTCAAAATAATTAATCAAAACTACCTATGAATCACTACTACTTACTAGTTATACCTTGTATGTATATATTATTTGAGTGTTCCCAAAATATCCTATTTAGAGTGAACTGATGGTTAATACGAACTTAACACTTAATATACTAATTTATTTTATACAGTCTGGTATAATTCGAGTTAAGGGATGGTTGAGGTCTAAGTCGATTCCGAATGACGTCTAGAAAAATGTGCATATAATCGTATTCGCACAGAAACAATTGCAAAAGTTATAAACAAATAAATATTAAAAACAAAAGGGGTTCGGTTTTTGCAAATAACTCGAAAAAATATAAACGTTAGCGTCAATTTAAAAAGATCTTAAAAGAAGAGGAAATTTCCAATAAAAATGTCCGAGCTCTCGAATCTCTATCATCGTTATTTATAATTTTAATTTTATGTTGAAAATAGGGCTTTTAGCGCCGATAGCAATGCACGTACGGCGCCGCAAAACCGACCGTAAGACAAAAAAGTCGTGGAGACCTTTTGAAAACTAACGAAATCACCTTACTGCGATATCTTAAATAGTTATAATTCATTAGTTTATTTTCTTAATTAACAAAAAATTAAAAAATAATAAAAGTGGTCAAAATAATGTTTCTTTTTTTAATTAAAATTTTGTCATTCTAAAAAAAAACGCCTAAACTAAAAAATGGCATGACACAAATCCCATTATTTTCATCTGCGTTAAACTACTTTTTTGTAACACCTTATACAGGGTGTCCCGTTCATGTTTCAAAAAAACTTGTGTGCAAGTTCCTCATGGAAAAATAATAGGGGTAGTTCATTTTTCTCGAAAATGGTACATACTATCGAATTTCGACAAGTATACCTTTTTTTGTAGTATCCTTTAGAGTTTACAGAACCGTTTAGAAATGTAATAAATTTTGACTTTTAACATATTTTTTCTTCGATTATACCCCTATCGGCGACACTGCTTTTCAGAAAGAAACCGTTTGCATATTATTATTAACGCACAGTTGATGTTTACTCGTGTACAAATTTTTTCATTTTTATCTTTAGCCGATTTAAAGATAATTAAGGAAAGCCATTTGGAAAGTAACAACTTCAACACACTGTATCTCGAAAACAGAGCGTCTAAGAAAAAAACATGAACGCGACACCCTGTATATTAATTATTTATTAAAGGAATATATTTTGCCTATACAGGGTGGTCCGAATTTTATCCAGGAAACTTCGAAGGTAGATAGATCTCTTTAAAATAATATGTGTTTGCCTTATAAACATAGGTCTAGGTTTTAGAGATACAGTTGAAGTTGTCAAAAAAAATTGATTTTTTGTTTATATCTCCGGAATCTATTAACCGATCTCAATAAAATTTGGTATATATAATGTATGATAGTAGGCCTTATGTTCCCTGAAATATGAGCTTTAAAGATTCAACCAGTGGTGTACAACTGGACAGGGGTCACCTCCTTTTTTACAAAAAAAAAAAACCTACGCCACTGCATTTTTTACATGTCATTGCAAATGATTTATATTTTGCAAAAAATACGTAAAAAAGGTGACTAATTTTTTCCCTAAGATTCGCCGTTCTCAAGTTATACCAATACAATCCCCTTGTGGCAGACACTTCAACGATAATATTACAAGAATATTTTTTTGTTTAAAACCTTGTGGCAGACACTTCTAACGATAATATTACAAGAATATTCTTTTATGTTTAAAAGTAAGTACAATTTGTAAGCACATCACCAAAATTATACTCCTTTCTACACCACCTGTGAGGTAGTGTGATATAAAAAAAAAGCATTTTTTTTTAAACCTCAACACCCTGTATCTCTAAAACGGAGCCGTTCCAGACCTATGTTTATAAGGCAAACACATATTATTTTATAAAGATCTATCTACCCTCGAAGTTTCCTGCATAAAATTCGGACCACCCTGTATATTTTTTCACCGTTTAGTCTTTTAAACCCAAAATGTTATTTTCGTCTCAACACGAAAAAAGAGGTTGTGATTTTCACACGGAATCTTAACTAAAACATGAAACTCTCTAAATTTGCATGAAACTTCTTATGAACGAACTTACTTTCAGCGAAATGTTTTTCGTACATACCTAAAAATACCTAAAATTAATCTTATATTATAGATGGTTTGCAAATTTGTTTACGATAAATTGATATAGTTGTAATAGAGCTTATAATGGCAATAAAACTTAATGCTTGACCAACAATTAGTATGTATTTTCCGAAATAGATTTATCAAAAATTCTTTTTGTGGTAGCATTTAATTTTATACAAATAACTGGTGTTTTTAAATAAACACCTGTTGAAAAATAACCACATATTTTCGATTGCTACAGATTTTATTCGACTGGAATCGCGATTTTTTATAATTTAGAAAAATGAAAAGTAGGTAAATTACTTCCAGTCCAAACAAAAAGCTAGAGAAAATACATTTCAGTGGCATTTTAACCAGAACCATTTAATATAAATAAAGTTCCAAAACACTTGCGAGGCCCAGACTTGATTTTAAAGAAATTACAACCTTTGTTGTTAACAAAAATATTTTCACTTTCAAATATCTCGTCAATCAGTGATTTTTCGAAAAATTTCTTTGTTTCATAATGCCATCTATACCGTTTTGGAAAGTAATTTCATTTGTCGTCATATTAAAGTAATTGGTTTGCATTCCACAACATTTTTTACATAAATCATAAACATCCGTTTTGGTTTGCGAGACATCGTGTTGGTGTGATTTGAAGGACACACCCTGTAAATATCGTTTTTAGTCTAAACAACGCCAGTAAACCACGTTTATGTATGCTATTAATTTAGTTTTCATTTGTAATGATGCAAAGCATTTCACTAGGAACACTTTACATGTTGAATAATAATAAATGTTTCAATATCCTTAGGCAACTATTGCACCTCGGTCAACATTACAGAAGAAGCATTTCAATTGCCAATTTTCCTGGCCTTATAAGTTTCCGTGCGAGCTTCAGCAAATTTTGATGGGATTTTGTAACATTATGTGTACCCACTAACATACATACGAACGTCAAGGCTAAACGAGATTGTGATATAAATAGTATCTCGGTTTTATAGACAGTATTATGTGAACTAATTTCATAAGTATCCATCTTGATACTGTTCAACAATCTCATAGTTTATGTGATAAAATTTAATCAACTAATTCACTATTCTGAATTTAATAATTACATTTCTACCCCGTTTCATCGAATTTTTTCAAAATAAATATTGAAATCGAGAAATGAGGAATTCTGTCATGTTCCTAAGCAAGCAGGGCCAACAATAGCCAATAATATACATTTAAATGTAAATCTAAAATATACCAGATTTAATGACTTCAGTCACGAATCTTCTGCCTATCGAAACTGTAAGATCGGACTGTATTTTTTTACAACTACTAAAACATCGTTCTAATTTTCAAAATGGCCGATAATTCGAAATATTTTGTACCCCTCCTTTGCGAAAAACGATCGAAAATTAAAAAGAATGACGAAATAACATATTTTAGGCAAATCTTTTCAAAAAATATTAGACGACCCTATTGTAAAATAAATAAAATGGAAAATTTTTTCTAATAAAACATCAAGAATGGAAAAAAATTACAAACTCTTCAAATTTGAATAGATAATTGGAAGTTTGCATAAAAAGTGTGTACTGTTTTGTTACTGAGACTACTATTCCGTAATGTTAAAGTGAACTGTACAGAATAATTCACATAATATACTACCGCGTTAACATTTTTACGTTTTTCGAAAAAATGGTGCAAATCAAATTTAGGATTTTTTTGCGATTTCAAACAATTATTTTATTAATTTTTTTAATAGAATACCCTATATGCCATTATTTGAATTCCTTTCTTATCAGTCAATATCGTAAAATTTGTTTTGTAAAATCCTTTTAGTTTCCTAGCAAAAAATTATTGAAGTTGTAGTATTTACAACTCTTACATCGCTGGGCTACTGTAGTCTCTAGTGTCAATCGCGTTGTGCGTTGTACGCAATGCGCTCTATCTCCACGTGGCCCCAGGCTATTGCGAATACTAAAATCCGATTTCAGTATTAACATTTTTGTGATAGTGTTTACATTAGTTTTTCAAGTGTCACAAAATGGCTTACGCTAGGGCTTACCTGTATAGCATCTCGGAATTGACGGATATCGTTTTAATTTATGGTGAAGCTAGACACCATTTGTGTTATTATATTATTATTATTATAAAACACCTTTTATAGTATCGTATTTTTTCTTAATAAAATATAGTAGTATATGTTTAGTGAGTTTAATAGCGGAAAATCATAAATAGCAATCTTGACATTATCCATTGTAAAGAGTCAGTACCAAAATAGTGCGCAAACTGCAAAGCAAATATTCCTTTTAAAAAACCAAAATTTAATTTACTTATTTGGAGTGCAAGTCAATTTTTTTTAATATCCCATGGAAATACAGAAGATAATTTTCTAAAACATTGGTTTGAACAACGAAATAAAAACGGGTAACAGTGCAGGCGAAAAATTACAAAGAAAACGGCAGAAAAAATGTGAAAATAATAATATATTACAATGCACATTATATTATAACGAACAAACTAGATTTAATTAAAAGGTGTTTCATTTTCGGTGTGCCAAACGCAAACACAAGTGATAAAGTAATTTTGATCAAAAAAGTGCATATCGATATGTGTCCGAAAAAGCCCCCTTTAGCGCTACGCCCCTTTAAAAGGTTCCATTTATTATTAGGAATTACTTTATCTAAACCACATTGACACATTGTTTTTAGGGGCATCCCTACGGGGGGCAAGCCAAGATTCAAAATTCGTAACTTTTTTTATTTGTCAAATTCGTACTTAATTCTTTTTTAGAAAATAGAAATCCTTGACCATTTCTACAAAAAAAAATATTTGTTTCATCTAGGGAAAATAGACATAAGAAGTTAAAATCGGATTTTTCTGGAAAACCGTTGCAGATATCGTAATGAAACAAATATATCTTTGCACAATTGCGACAATTTCTGTGGATTAGATTATGAAGGAGAGTAGTGCATTATATTAAAGTTTGATATTTTTAAGTCTCATAAGAACGTGTAGTTACTATACTGAGGTTAAAATTCAGTTTGCGGTAAAGTAACAGATTCTAAAACCGGCTCCAGGTGATGCGGCTACTCGCCAAACATTTGTAAAGCATAAGCCAAGTTGCACCACATCGAAACGTTCTATACACGATATGTTTACTTGAGGTGTTGAAAGTAGTGTTCGTAGATTCGAGCTAATTCGTTATCACACACCAAGTAACATTCACTTCTTAAATAGTCCAAATGGTGTGTTGTTTGTAAAGCTCTGGTAAAAATGTATTTAGCACGTGAATATGTTTTCGAGTGTATTGATATACACCATCGACACGATGAGGCATTTGTTTACGTTTGGTATGTTCGCATTCTCAGTCAGTCGTTTACAATTATTATTATTCCCATACACCTCCATCCCATTTTGCACATGCTCGTTAGTCTGGACATTGTAAAATAGAAGTCAAATATATAACCAATATGTCTCCATTACTAAATGAAGGGAAAAGAACAACATACGAGGATTTTACTTGTATTTTCTATTGACAGATGGCACACAATACTTTTACTTTTACACTTTAAATTGCCAATTAAATAATAATTTGATACAAAGATTTAAAAAATACGGATGAAGTTTTTTCCACATTATTTCATTTTAAGTAGTATTTGAAAATGTAGAGAAAGCCCCATTTTCTCCGATTTTCTCCTATAATCAAAACGATAGAAACTTCGTATGCAGAAAAAGTTACTTTAGTCGATGTACATCTGTTAATCTACTTCATAATGAATACATAAACCCCTTTGTTGTGGTAACACAAATAATACGTCGACACTTCCGATCATTAATAACATATAATCGTAATCAAACAATACACAAACTGCGTTTACATGTTGAAAGAACATCAATAACAATAAGAGTTTTGACTATTCTCTGTACAATACTTAATGAGAGGCTGGTGGCAAATGCCTTACTTCTGCGTTTTTCATACTGCTCGAGCTTTCGTAACCCAATACTATAAACTATTTTGTCTATCAATACATTCATACGACCGAATAAGTGTAATTACATATTAGGCGCGAAAGTGCAAAAACGCTTAAACTAGCGGCGGCGCCCTTGAAAACCGCCAGCAGTGTAATCTCAATGCCCAAGGACATATTATGTGCCCGCCTGCAGCTGCGATCGGCGGCAAACTGTAGCCCGCGCCTTGTCGACGGGAAAGCGATTTGCGTTTTGCGGTTTGGGCAGAGGAAACATACACAAACTAATGGCTGATGACAAATTGTCTACTGAACCGCTGCGGTTTGCGATTTGCAGTTCAGTGTGTTTCGTGATTTTGACAAGGACTCTGCGGAATCATGTCCACAGAAGTTCATCGAATGATGCAATTGACATGCGATAGTACTTAAAAAATTTATTGGGGTGCTTTCTAATGTTTTCAAAAAATTTAGGGCATTTCCTCGAACATACATTGTTATACGGGCGCACTGCATATCTGCGAATTCGTGGTTCTTTCTCTTTCAACAGGCCTTCAGCTTCAGCAGCACAAGTAGTTACTATATTAACAAAATGTGCTACCTCCATGCTACAAAGCTAAACCACAACTGAATAACTGATGACAAAAGGAGAATGTGACCCTCCAGGTCCCATCCCCCTGCCGCGCCGCGCCGCCGAGCGATTGCGCAATGCGCAGTATGTCATCAGACAGAAAAGCGGTTTTCATTTCCGCCGCTTTTGGCGTTTAGCGGTTTCCCGCCTAATATGTCATTACACTAACTTTGATGACCTCATTACAATTCCTTGGTCAGCAGAATCCCTTACAGTTGTCTATTAATCTACACACATAAACGAACAAAAATAACACTGTGTTCGATTGCAATTCTAAATACTTTTCAAACTTCATCAAATGGGGTTTATAGGTTTAATCTCTAGTTTAATATTGTGTCATAATTATATCTATAGTAGGATCATATTCGATGCAAAGTAATAAGTCATTGCCTGTCGTCTCAACACTTTTTAAAGGGGTTTTGGAAATTGAATAATTTCTTTATGCATTATGGATTAATAGTTATATATTTATGAAGAACAAAATGAAAAACAAAGGCATCACCTTCGCACATTGGACGGCAGCGAGGGGGAAACCACCTTAGAATTAGGTGTACAAATCAGTGGTATTATTGGAATTATTTTTAGAATTTTGTAATTATTTAGAAATTAATCGGTATTATTAGAATTAATATAGAATTAATCCATATTATTATAATTAATTTAGTATTATTGTAGAAATATTGGAAGTAGCTTAGAATTAAAACGAATATTGAATCATTTCACATCTAAACAGATTCATTATAGGATTCATGCTAGTTGTACTATTGATGAGTGGACGAACCCGCCCTGTTATAAGCGGAAAGAGACTTATAAGAGCGGTAAAACAATGCCGAAAACAGCCTAAAGTTCCCATCAATATTTAATAATAATATTTTAAGTAATCTCAGCCAAGAAATGATTTTTCCACGGGAAGAAAAAACGTCCAAATTCCTCTAGAAAAGTAGTAAACTGGAAAAAATATAGATGTTTATGAAAACATATAGGTTGTGTTTTAATAGACTGTAATGAGGAATGAAATTTTCTTTCTTCGTTTTAAAATAAAGATTTTTAATTTTTAATTAACGTCTTACAAGGAGTGACTTTTATAATAATAATAATATTGACAAGACAAAAAACAAAACTC